>NW_010103814.1:74316-137892 GCF_000699245.1 Pterocles gutturalis | reverse complement strand
AGGGCAGGATTCGGCCACAGGCCTCCCCAATCTCTTTCTCTCCACAGCAGGGAAGGGCCTCATTGCCCCACTGCTGCTGAGGCCCTCGTGGTCCCCACTGAGGGCAGCAGCATCACCCACCTCACTCCAGCTTTAAGTAATGGGATGGCTTTCGTGTCAGGTGGTGAAGCAGGGGAGGCAGCGATACGCTGCAATAACACGGATGGCTCACTCTCACCTCATCAAGAAAATGGTAACTGTGCAAGAGCTGCCTTTGGGTGCCAGGAAAGGGGGAACTCGCGTAGAGTGCTGCATTTGGTAGCAGTAAAAGTGTCTTAGAGCGGAGAGCTGTCTCCTAGTGCCAGGCAAATGTTGGGAAACCTGCCCGAAGAGACCCCACCTATTTCCTCTTTAAAAAAATTCACATAATTTCAAGTGGAAAGAAATGCTCTGAAAAGGTGTTGGGGGGGCAAACTAGATAATAGGCCTTCTGGCTTCTTCAGTTATGATGATGGCCTAAAAAAAAGTCATTAAGGGTTGCAGGCTCCCAAATGAGGGTGTACAAACATTGCCCAGACATCTGAATGCCATCTGCTGCCAGTGTACCCAGCAGCCAGTGCTGCTGCTGCTGCTGCGGGGAACAGCTGCATCCAGGCAACATCCCAGTGTCTGGGAACTGCCCATGTAAAGAGATTATTGTTTATCCTTTGACATATAGAGCCATTACCTACCTAAGAAGCCTTGGCTTCATACTGGGCATTATGCTTAATCCTATTTTTCTAAGAGAAATAGAATTATTCTCTGAGAGTTCATCATTATTAACTTCATTGAATGAATTACTGAGACAAAAGATCCATAGTGATTTCTGGTCCCTAAGTATCAGATGGGGGCAGCTGACTGGAATTGCTGTTTCCTTTGTGAATTCATTTGGCGGTGTCAGTACTTCTCTCAGCAAGTGAATATGTGTTGTAAGGCCGTAGATAGTTTTTTATTTTTCTTTTTGGGACCATGAATTCCTACTGGTTTCTTTGCAGTTATTTATTGTTTCTTTTGCGAACCATCGCTGCTGATAGAAAATGCCTGATGAACGTTATGTATAAGGGCAAGGTATGATTTTATGAAAAGCTGTTTACATGTGTATTTCTCCTCACTTGGCCCCGGCCACCCATGCTTGAAGGAACTTTGCTTCAAGCTTTTCCATTTTGAATTTCTTTCTTTTGGGTTCTAAACTTTTTGTTTCATTTCCAGCCAAGTTACATCTCGAGCAAGCTTAAAAGACCTTTTTTATTTTGTAATTTTGATTACAACAATCTTTATTTTTCCAGCATATCAGCCCAAATTTAGAGATTCTGATGCCAAAGATAATGATGGTATTCCCTTTGATAATGAATTATCTGGTGCTGCAGTACCAAATAATTGAAATTTTCTTTAGCTCTCCAACTTCTTTATGAAGGAACATTGTTTGCTCTTCTGAACATACTGCTAAATCTAGAATGCTTGTTATACTGCGTTTTAGCATTATGATTTTCCTAGGTCTGTATCATTATAAGAATTAGATTCACCTTGCAGGAGAACTATTAAAGACTCAGATTTACTGAGGCTCCTAATAAAGTGACATGCTAATTCTGTGGAGGGAATGGGAGCCACCAGGAGTTCTCAGAGAGCTTCTCCTGAGACACTGAGCATGCCATTCCTGGACTGCAAGGTATCAGCTGTCCACATCCTTTGCATGTGCCCCTGAATGGGTGGTGGCATCCTACTCTGCTCCGTATGCAGTGTAGGTGGGCTTACACATGTGGCCATTTCAAAAAGTCTGTGTCTAGCTAGGAGTGCAGCAGGGCCCAGGTATCTGCTCAGAGCTGGCAAGGCGGGGGGGGCTTCCCCATGCGGTTCCTCTGTAAGCCGTTAAGGTGAGCTGTAAACTTTGATTTCAAGACCTCCAAGGCAAGGAACATCTCTTTGATCTGGGCTTGTACAACCCCTTGGACAGAGGGGATCCTGCCTGTTAACTGGAATTGCAAGCTGCTACAGCTATACGAATAATAGTTATAATATCAATATGGTCATAATCATGATGGGCAGACTGGTGAGTTTGGATTCCTCAGGTGGATCTCTTGTGCCATGGAAGTTGGTGGCACATTTCACATCAGCTTCAGTGAGGCTGGGATGCAGCTTTTCCTTTCTGGCTGTATGCTGCTTTGCAAATGGAAAAATATTTGAAGTTCTGTTTTGGTGCCTCAGACTCCACTTCCTTTCCGCTTTAAGAACACTTCACTCCAGCCAAAAAGTTTCCTTTGTCTCATAGCCTCAGAGAAGAAAAAAGGAAAAAAGAAAAGCTTTCTCCAAATAAGAACATAAGCAACAGAAGTGTTAGGAGAAAGGGTACGCTTATGATCCAAAAGAAAAGAAAAAAAACTTTTCCCACTGTCTAGATGTCCCAGTCAAGGCCAAAAGAAAGCACTCAGCTTTGCCAGCAAAATCCTAAGCAAAAGAAATAAATGACATCCCTCTGGTGCCCCTGGACTTACAAAGTATCTGGCTTTGCTGCTGTTCTGCTCCCCTTCTGCTTCCAATGCAGCAGCTGCCAAATTTGTCCTGCCTTGTAGGCATAACACATCAAGCTCAGGGAAAAACCAGGTGCCGAGATGAATTCTGGAAGTCCCGCAAAGGGAGGAGAGCAGTGTGAAAGAAAACACAGCTATGTTAAGAAGCTTCCTTCTAGGATAAAAATAGATGGACACACACACAGGAACTGAAAATGCCTTGCTTCTTTTTGCTCTTTCTGTTTGATTTCTTTTTATTCTCTCTCACCTTGCTGCTTCCCTCTCCTATCCCAAATGAATAGTTGTGTTTCCCATCATAGCTCAGCTCTCTTTCAAGGCAAGATATTTTGGACTTAAAAAGAAAAAAAAAAAAAAACAAACAAAAAAAAAAATGAGTTATTTCCCAGGGCATAAAACAGCAAACTCCCTTAAGGAAAAACTAAATGTTTAATTTTGCAGTGGAAGCCTTGCAAAATCAGGTTTTCATTTCCGCTGACTGCTTTGAGTGGAAAACTACATAAACATGAATATATATGGTGCACGCGCACACATGTACATATTCGTACATGCTGGGTCGTCAGCTGCTGAATACTTGCAGCTTGAAATTGCAGCTTAAGAAGTGAAGTTTTGCCAGCACAGATTTTAAATCATGAGGTAACACAGGAAGATAAATTCTCCCTCGGTGTTGTTCCTTTCAGTTCAACCAGTTACATGCTCTCTGCTTTTCAGCTAGTAGCTCTGAATACTATTTTGCTTTTAAAAGTAGAGTTCTGAATGTCAGGAGGATGAACCCCTGGCTCCCACCTTAAGAGATAGTAAAGAAAGCGCCACTTATTGCATTGGGGGAACAGGCATGGAGGGAATAAGGTGGATGGGCTAGGCTGCCCTCCTGTATGCACAGCAAACTCTTGCACCTGTATTTCCTAGAAGTCAAGCAGCACCTATTTTCTTACGATTGAAAAAAAGGAAAAAAAAAAAAAAAAGTTCAAACTCAAAGGAATTAGGAAGCTGTTTTTACCAGGAATCGGAGGCTGGGGAGCTGTCTGGGTGCAGCCTGCCTGCAGCACCCACCCAGCCCAGCTGCAGCCTATCTAACACAAACATCGCAGCAGTGGCTGTTTGCCCAGAAACAGCATTGGCCACTGAAGTCCTCCAACGGAAGGAAGCCGGAGCGAGCCCTGGTCCCCCGCCACAGCCCCCAGAAGTCAGCTCGGGGGGTGGGAGGGGTGATTGGCAGCTCACAATGGGGAGAAGAGCAGCACCCATAAACATCACTGTTATTTTCTTGGGTGAAGAGGCTTTCCTCTGCTTCCTGCAATCAAAAAGGGTTGTTAACTGTTCCCATTAAAAGCCAGTGCACACAGCATGTAACTTTACACATGGGCTGCATTAGAAACAGGAAAGATGATTTTTTCCTTAGCATTAAGAAATGCAAATAGTTTTACATTCATCTTCAGTGTTTTTCTCGGTAGGTCTCACAGTGTAGTCAGGTTTGGTAGGGAACTGAAAGGACAAGTGAATCTTAAAGGGACTAAGTTATTGGTCCCACCCCTATGCTGGAGAAATAAGCTTGATGGAGCTGTGGTCATCCCCATGCAGATTTCATTTCTTTTTTTTTTTTTTTTTTTTTTTGTCACCCAATATTCTAATTATAACCCACTTTTAAAAAGGTCTATATGAGGTCTCCCAGGTATGGAAATAGCTGCAAGAAGTCATGCCAGCTGTTAGGTAGCACTGTAAAAACACAGTCATAAGGTGTTTATTGGGTCTTCAAAATGCTGAGAAAATCAAAACTCAGGGACGGATCCATGAGTCTTCAAACAAAGTGTTTGAAGCAAATGAGCAAAGAGTTTCAGAAACAGTAGAGATGCTCTCAAGTTCATAGAGTCAAGCCTCCCACTTCTCTTTGACTACCAGGTCTGAGCTGGATTAATCTTTTTACCTGGGTTTTGTCAGCACTGTCTGCATCCCAAGGTGTGTGTGTGTTTGTGTGACAAGGTCACACACAGAGTAAGGAACAAATTTTTTTTTAATGAATGTGGGCCCCAAACCTACCTTATTTAAGGTGGTTTTGCCCAGGGTGTTCAAATGTGAGCTGGGACAGTTTCAGCCCAGGGGCCCTTGAAGAGTATAATATGCCATTGCACTTCAGTGAAAACATGAAGTCTTCCTTTCCTTTCCAGAGCAGATATTGTTGGTGTCTCACCAGAGGGTGTCTCAGCAGCAGTCAGACACTGAGAGAATACCAACCTCTGGAAGGGGGACCAGCCTCTGGCTGATGTCAAAAGGGTGATGGCTTTCACTAGAAATCCTTTCTGGTTCAAGGATGCTTTGAGTCGAGGTGACGTTTGTTCACCCCACTGAACTTCTGTGCAGGCTGAGATGGCAGTTTGTAGAGGAGCTTTGGAGCTTTCTTTGTGAGTCTTCTGTGCTGCAAACAGCCATGGGGAACCTCGATACACTATTCGTAAGCAGGGATAGAGCGGTTTTAAAGAAGCTTTTGTTCCTCTGCAAGCAGTTGTCAGCCATGGAAGTGCATTTTTCTTCCCAGGGTTCATCTGGAGAGGCATTCCCAGGAGGTGCATCCGACCCCTCTGAGATGTGGCCTGCTGCCAGGGGGCATGCACTTGTCTTCTGCCATCAGGGCAGCAGCAGCCTCTCTGCGCCGTGTTGGAAACGGCTCTCCAGTGGAGACAGCGAGTCTGGGAGCATTTTTCTTTAGAATGGCATCGTTTGGCCATGATTCCTCATATAGACACAGCTCCTCACTGAGGCCCCATTCTCGCAAATATTTGTGCCCATGAGTAATTTCAAGAGCATTAGTAATCCGTTGAGTGGGATGGCTCCTTGGTTCACTGCAGACACTGAGGAAAGAAATCCTTTTGCAAGAGGGGTTTACATACATGCTCAAATGTCTTTTGCAGTAAGGACGGACTTAAGTATGTGCTTAAGTGCTTTTTGGAAGTGAAGGATGAGAATTTCCCCACTGTCTGGGTTCCTTTTTATTTGCTGTCTATTGACAGATACTTTGTGTGAGAGTTGCCCAGACTCTTTGTGTAAAATTAATGGTTAAATGATTTGATTTCTTATTATATTTGCAGTTCTTCCTCCCTCTAAATATAAGAAAAGCCATTACAGCC
Source organism: Pterocles gutturalis (assembly GCF_000699245.1). Lineage (NCBI taxonomy): Eukaryota > Metazoa > Chordata > Aves > Pterocliformes > Pteroclidae > Pterocles > Pterocles gutturalis. The sequence goes on along the minus strand of NW_010103814.1, from coordinate 132,230 downwards.
ATTATTCTCTTTTACATTTGTTGCATATAAAAATACATTCCAGCTCCTAGAGCTGAAAGATCAGCTTTTTCCTAAAGCACATTTTGTCTGACTTATAAAAGTTTTACGAGTCATAAAACCCCTGAAACAATAAGTTTCTGATGGAAATGATGACTAGAGCAAAACTAACAGGTGTTGATATAATACTCCTAAAAGCAAGGGGACGTGGAAACCTAGTTCAGCTAAAAATATGCACATTTTTATTTCTTCATATTACATGTTTAATACCTGGGTTCTTGAGGTTGAACAGCAGCAGGAGATCACAGGAATCCCGGGTGAGTTTTTGCCTCTGCTTGTGAACTCTTAGCAGGCAATGTGTTTGCACTTAGGAGCAAGCAGCTTCCTAGAGAGCTAGCACCACATCCTTGTCCGGTGTAAACTGGCGTAGCCCTAAAGAACTTGAGGGAGCTGATTTAGTAATAGTTAAACACAATAAGACACATCTCTGTTTTGAACTGTGTAATTTAGTGCAGCCTAATGTGAGTTTATTGGTGTAGTGGCCTTCATGGGTATTGTCAGGCTACAGGAAAAAAAGGGCAAATCCTCTAAGTTAACCTGTTCAGGCTGGATTTGCCTGTCCTGTCTTTGATCCTTGTGTATCCATATGTTAGCAAAGCCTGCGTTTACTGCATAGGCACATGGTCAACTAATGATGGCAGCCCCAGGCCTAGGCAACATCTCTGTATGCTGCTAGCTGCCACTTTACTAAACCCAGTCCCCACGAGCCCTGCACACATGATGGATTTGAAACTCACCCTGAGCAATCCCTATGAAGCAGGGGCATGTAAGTGAGGTGCCTGAAGTTGGCCAGAATTAGTACCCCAATGTGCTCCTCGCCTAGGCTGCATCTTCCCTGGCGGGGGACACCATATGTCACATTATCTCTTCTTCCACATGTTTCTCTCCTTGTCTTCACCCTCCTTGCTCATAAACTGCAGGAAACTGCCCCCGCTGAGTTATTTTAAGACATGCATTTGTGACATATACATATATATATATTTCTGTATATTAAAACATCCTTTGCTCAGACTGAGCAGAAATCGGAGTTCGTATTCTGCTGCCATCACCCTGCAGCTGCCCAGGGAAGCGAAGCTGTATTAGCCGTACAGCTTGCCTTTCATGGAGGCTTCTCATCAGCCCTCATTTCCCAGCCCGCTAACAAGGGCCCTGTACATTTGTGTTGCATTAGACGTGCTGATAAGCTCTTCCCCAAAAGGCCAGCCTTGCTGATTGTTGTACGCTCTTCACAAGGAAGAATATAAATACAAAAATGAACTACAAATAAATATCATGAGCTGGGAACTGATCATGTCTTTGATTCCTTTCCTAGCTGAACGTGTCCAGCTGTGACATCCCTTTTTTTCCTCCAAGTCCAGACTGTGACTCAGCAGTGCCCTGGGAGTTGAACCCAAATCCTTCCTTGGCTGATTTAACTGTTTATTCCCAACTGTTTGCTGTGGAAATTATTTTACAGAATTGGTGATTGAAGATTCAGTGCTATGTAGGGAATCCCCTTGAACCCCCCATGGATTGACTCATCTCTGCTCATCAGGTCCACCTGCTCAGGGCATAACTGTGGTATAAATCCACACGCCCTTACATGGCTGAGGAGCCCAGCTGGGGTGGCACATGCTGCCTACTGGTAGTATGGAAGTGGGTTGTTTGTTGACCTTGGTTTTGTGTCTCATGACATTGCCTGGTTCTGAGTAGTTCTAAATGAGAGAACTTTCTACAGGACTGTCTTGATAATGTGTGTATGGAGTTTGCCTTAAATTTCAAGCAGAGATTTTCTCTCAGTCACAGCACTAGTATGTGGTGTTTGGGGACAATTCGGTCAAGTGGAAGGTGGTGATCCCAAAACAGGAGGTTAGGAGTGCTGGAAGAATGAGGAAAAGGAGAAAGAAATAAAACAATTCTCTTTGGTGGAAGACAGTTTACAGATGAATCAGTATGACTCTGGCAGGCATAATATGGAAATACATGGTGACACCAGCTTTGAAAAGATCCCAGTCCTAGCACAGCATGTAAATAATCACTGATACAGCAAATGTGAAGCCTGACAGATGTTTCATCTCTAGTTTTCCCCAGAAGTATCCTTCACAGACCTGGGAACATGAAGCTGAATCTGCTGTGTGGAAGTGAGTATGAGGTTTCACAGGGACCTGCCCAGAGTCAGACATACAGGAGGCATCTAAGTGTCAGAGAAGACTGGAGGTTCATAGGTGCACACTGAAGGTTTCTCCTTTCCTGCTCGTAGGGATGTCTAACCCTGGCAGAAGTGAAAGTGAAGATATGTACCTGGGGCTCATTGGGAGGAGGCTGGGCTCTTTGTGTGGATCTGTGATGCGTGGCACACCGTCATACCACAACTTGGACTTAACATCTCCAAACAGCTTGAGAAATGCTGACTGCTGGTCCTCAGTTGTGCCTGATATAGCCATTGCTTTTGTGTCTTTTTGGAATGTTTTTTTCTGTCACCCAGTCCATCTCATGCTTGTGACTTCTCAAAAAAGACATCTTCCCTGAAGCTTTTAGAGGCTCTAAGAAAAATGAGAGAAAAATGAAAGATCCATTGAAATTGGCAAACTTTTAATGCTAGAGCAGGACACCAGCAGCTGAAATCCAGTTTGTCCTCAGCAAAATCTCAAGTTGATTGAATAATTGAAAAAGTTAATAGTTTATTAGAGTGTGAGTGAATTTTTTCTTACATTTTGATCTTGGTCTAATAGTGAAAGTAAATTAGGGGAACACTCAAATCTACTTCAGTTAGGCCAATGCTGGTCAGTTTTGAAAATCTCACATGAAGGTCCATGGGGTAGGGACTCTGTTATGCTCTGACCTGGTGCCTTCCCAGCATTGCTGTGACATTGCTTGAATGCATTCGGAGTTGTGCAATGTGTTTTTACATATCTTTGGCAGTCTCTCTTTTCAGAAAGCCTGGACATTAAAGGATAGAGGAGGAAGGCACTCAGATGTTCAAAGCAGGGACTGTACTCCTTTGTCTTGGTCTTTAACCTCGGTTAAGGCCAGCTAAGGTTGCCATAACCTGGCTAATGAAATCTAAGAATTTAGATTATTTTTAATTTAAATTAACAAATAAACCAAACCTGATAACCCAGGGCAATCTCCACATAAGATGGGACAAGTAGCAGAGTAGTAGGTACCTACTGCTGCAGTATCAGCAGGACTTAGGCATCCCCTCCCCATCATGAGGGCTGTGTAAGTTTTTAAAGATGACTGCAGGACTTTGAAGTAAAGATTTCCCACTCCTACTAAGCTGCAGAAGTTAAATATATCCTTCCTGTTTACTGTCTGTGTGATTTTAGACTAAGCTCCAGTCTATAAAACAAAATGCATCTCTGGTGTCTCAGCTCGAGGAGCAGTACAGCCCTGGTTAGTTATACAGCATCATCTCACTGTCTGCCTCTGCTAAAGCTGGCAACAGAACACACTTCAGGCAAATTCAGGGGACAGCTGGCGATATCTGGATCTAATCAGTTCTGTGGTTTAGTTCAAACTTAAGGGATAAGGCATATGCTAATATTCTTTCTTTCTCCTTTTTAGGTAAGCATTTCAATTTGTAATGAGCCATTGATTTTGGAGGGTGCAGACTGGATTCAGAGAGAAAACCTACGGAGTGTCTAGCATACGTTTGGCTTTGACAAAGACTTTCTAGCTTCTCAGTTCATGACAGATTGATAGCTGGTTTCAGATATCTCATATTTAACTTTTCTGGTTTTCTTAATCTATGATTTTTTTTCCTGAACCTTCCTATTCATGGCAAAAAACTGATATTGTCCAGTGAGATCTTCTGCATCCCACTCAAAATGCAGAATTACACTCAGTAATAATGGATACTCTGGTTTTGTCTCTACCCAAAACAGGCATCTTCTGGGAGGAAAGGGTCACAGGATGATGATTTATTTTTGTAAGCAGATGTGAGGAGCATGAAAAACCCTCCTAATAGCCAGTCCAAAAATGACCAGAGGCACTGTTTTGCAATACAGGGTGTACAACCTAGTAAATCCAAACCTCTCTAATGTAACATAGCTATTCCTTCCCTACCTCGCTTTTTGTCTCAAAGAAAAAAGTAAATTTTGTATTTAAAAAACACTATCAAAGATTTAATGATTGTACCATTGGCCATAGTTCAAACAATACAGGCAGGAAAGAATGTACAGCTGTCAAGTGTAAACAGAAATGGGTACAGCTCAAAAGTGCTTCAGACAAATCATTGTATGTCATCAGCTGGTTTTAATTAAGAACAGACCAAATATTGTCTCCCTTCCCCCTCCCTCTTTCTTCTCCCCCTTTTCTTCCACCCTTTCAGTAACTTAAAACAAAAAGACTTGTAGTGTATTGTCTTATTGGTGTCTGTCGTTGTGGAAGTAAGCAAATGAATATGGAAATAGCTTGACTTAAAGTCCAAGGCATATTATGACATTCCAAGGAGACCACGAGATTGTAATCTTAGAACTGCAACAGCAATAGGTTAGACTTGCACCTTCTCACTTTCTGCATGGAACAAAACCCCATCTTGTTGTTTCATGCTCTCATTTAAGTCATTGTTTTAGAAGCAGATTTCAGGTTGATCACCTCAGTCAAGTGAGTTTTCTTCATTATGTGCCTTGTCCTAGCACCAGGTCTGGCAGGAGGAACGTCCATTTGCAATATATCATTATACCAATACTTAGACATTAACCAATACTTAGACTCTTCTGGATGGGGCTGAGCCAGAGGCAATACAAAATAAATGAGAAAGATGTGGTGCACACACTATTTGTTTTTATTTATTTATTTTATGTTAGTTTCTCAGGATTGCCCCAGTTCTGTGTTTTGCTGTTGCTACAGGCATGGATCTCTTCTGACTCTGAGACTTCAAAAAGCAATATTCACCAGTAAACATATTGTAGCTAAGGACCTGACACTGAAGAAATACGCTTTACTTCTCTCCTAGTGCTGCGGCACAGAACTGCTTCTCTGAAAGTACCAAACAGAAGTTTCTCATGTTGTATTTTGGGCAAGCTTCATTCAGTTTGTTTTCAGATGATGAGGTGTTTGTATTTCCAAAGCAGCAGCGGTATAGTCTGCACACATACTGCAACCATTTTGAAGGGTAACCAGGAGAAGAAAACACAGTCACAGTCTGGAGTGGAGCAGCACTATGCACTTGGACTCAAGGGTGGAGAAACAAAGTCTCTGCAAGGAAAGAAAGTATAATAGATGTTCAGGTTTACTCGCCAGCTCATCCTATTTCTCTTTGCTGTGAAGAATAGCAATAATGGTAATAGTAATAATGCTATTGATGGTACATTGTGAAAGGATTTGGGGGGAGGGGTAATGAAAAAAACATTACATGACTCTTTACTGCAATGACAATAGTGTGGGCCTCTTGTAAGAAGGCACTCCTGCATTTGCAAGATAAATAGGTTGTGAATGCTTCTTAGCTGCTTACTATTTCTGTAGTTGAAAGTCTGCTTCTTCTGGGCACCAGATATTTTCTTTGCTGCTACCCTCAACCAAGACAGAAAGGGTGCTTTTTCCCTGGAGAGTGGTTTATAGCTTCCCACATAAAAAGAATTCTTGGTAGACACCACCCCTTGTGTTAATGACCACAGAAAAGAGTAGACGTCATTGGCAAATGCAGTATTGGTTATTTCCATATTTGCTCCTAACGAAGAGGCAGAAGCAACGAGAAAAACTCATTTAATTTGTGCCCACCAATAGCTCCATACCAGTGCCAATTAATGAAAACAGCAGACAGGCCTACCTTGCGTAAGGTTTCCAAAGCCTCTTTTGATTTGTTAGTTAAGGAAAGCTTTTTCATTTCAAATACTAAGGAAATATTCTTATCTCTGAGTCACCTAGAAGGCAAAATGTCTCCCACAGCATAGTTGTCATATTTTGCTTTTTTAAATGCTGACTTTTAACTAAAAGCCTGTGACCTAAAGCACGGGGAACTGGGCTTGGTTTCTTAGAGCACTGGGGTGCAAACTTTCCTCATGACCAAAGCTGAGGTAAAACGTTTTCTAGACATTGAGTGTCGGCCAGGGTATAGGTATTTTTACTGTATAGGACATGTGCTACAGCTGTGTAGTTACCAAAAAAAGACCATATGCCTTCTGATCTAGGCCCTTCAGCAGTTAGGCTAGAGGACAGTTTGTTTGGGTTTTTTTGCCCTGGCCCCTTACTTAAATACTGTCAATTAATGCTAAATACAGTGCATGAATCTCTGCACAGGGCCTAAACCACTTTCATATTTCATTTTCTTTTTTTGGCATGTCTTTCTATCCAAAAGAAGATAGTAATCACAAACCAATACCTGGGAAGCAAAAGCCCTTGAAAATGTTATTAAGGTTGTGTGGAGAGACAGCACATCAGTCTTGACTCTGGCTCTACAAGCAGCCTAACTTCTACCAGTTCTGCAACAAAAAAAGAAGAGAGAAGAAATGTAAATGATCATAGAAACATGAGATTAATTAAGAAGACATATGGAGATCTCCATGAAATACGGCCTCTAAATGTACTGGGAAACATGTTTCCTATTTGCTTCACACGTTCAAATGTCTGTTTTGTATGCAGCAGAAACAGATTTTCTTGATATTCTGTGTGGGATTAGTGTAATATGCATATTAATTTATGAAACTTAACTCTGCAGTGCACCCGTGTATATATTTTGTACATTAATTATTATGGTTGCATATAATATGCATGTATTATATTGTGTTTATTGCATAATGCTTGTATCAGGTTTGGTAAGCAAGCCAATATTTCTACCAAGTAACATAGACAGAGGCCCCCCAGATGGATCAGAAGGATTGTCTGAAAAAAAGCTGTACTTTTTTTTACAAGGCTCAGAAGCGCAGTAAAACTTCTCTACATCCTCATGCAGCTTCCCAACAGAAAATAAAAATCTTTTATTAAATAACGTGGCCCTTTAGGGAGACATATATGACATCATCTGAACAAATGGATTTGAGGATAATGCATCGTGGTGCACCACTGTGCGAGTGTGATTATGGAGCTTAGTGTGTGGGAGGCCTCGAAAATGGTCAAGTTTTCTACCTTAATTGTATTCTTGAACATAAATAGGTTCTCCATCTTTCTGAGAAAAAGGGAGGGAAGTTTCCTTCTGAAATCTGCAAGACCCTCTATGCGAGATTTACTCTTAAAAAATTGTGGGGGTATTATGTTACTTTCAGAGCTCCTTTTAACTTGTTTTTTTTTAAATCTATTCCAGCCTAAACTGATTGAGACAGAACAACACCTGTATTGGGGGAAAATCAAGTAAAAGAATGAGTTAATTTCATGATTCATCAAATTCCTTATTTATTTTTTTAGTCTCTGCTGCTTATTCTGTTAAAGTAGAATGCAGCAGTTATCATGTTCTGTAATTATACCAACTTCAGCACAGTTTGAGCAAAAATGCACCTTGTATTACTGCACATGAATAAGCAATGAGCAAAAGTTTGTATCTGTGCAGTGTCTCTTGTGGATCCACAGGGAGCTCTGGGATGATCCTAGCACAGGGTAGAAAATGTTTGAGAGGTGGCTCCCAATGACGTTGATTGGTCAGTTTTTCTCTTCCTGTTGTTATAAGGTCATCCTTGCGAAAATCATGAGATAATGAGCTGCAAAGAGTAAGATCAGATTTTAACATCGGCTTAAAGAAAGAGAAGTCTAACAAACTGAAAACCCCAGAAAAATCTCTTTCTTTTTGTTTGTCTAAAGAAATGAAAGATCGGGGAAATTCCCGAAGGCAATCAACATTTCATGTATTGTTTGCATTGGCTCAGGTTCATATTTGAAGCTCTATATTTAACAAGCTATCCTGAGAAGGCTAGATAGCCATGGCTAATGGCAATGGAAACAATTTCCCTTTGTGGTGTCTGTTGTCATGGTAAACCCACAGCTTTGATGTCTACCTGACACTGTTCAGAAGCATTACATTAATTAGGAATATAAAACTAAGAGCTATTGCCATCTTAATTGAAAGCTCCTACTGACGCTTATTGCAGGCTCTCCCCCAGCTTTGTGAGGGACCGCAGCCTGTTTCAGCAAGATGAGCTACAACTTTTGCAGGAGCTTCAGTTTTATTGCTATGGAATTGCTGCATGGAAACAGATGTAAGGAGCAGGCTGTTCCCTCCAAGCTGTCCCTAAATCTGTGTCACGTGTCCCCTGGGTTCTGAGGTCAGCCTTGTGGGCCCATCATTAGTGCTTCCATTAGGTTAAGTCCCTCATTTGTCATTGATTCCTGTGTCCCCGGTCCACGCTGACCCATGGTCTTGTCCCAAGGATGCTCCTGCCCCAGCACCTGCCTGGGGGTGAGCAACCTCACTCATGTTCGCTCTGCCTTGAGTGGCTGCTCTGGAGCTTCAAGAGCTAGCAGAGGTTACCCAGAAGCATACGGAAGTGAGTGCTGTCCATCCCCTGGACCTCTCTAAGAGAGTTTTACAAGATTTCTGGAGTCCTCTTCAGCCTCACTCCCAATTAAAAAGAAAGAATTCCAAATCGTTGTGCAACTAGGCAAATTCCCCAGTTCAGCTACAAATACAAGCGACAGAGAAAGACTTGAATGGTTCGGGGGTTTAATTACAATGCACTGAGTTACTGCGCCGTACAGTAGTGTACTACTTGAAATCCCAACTATGACTGGCAGCAACCAGCTGGCACAGTGTGTGCAAAATGGGTTATAATCGCTGATCTGAATTTAATAGACAAACAGTGTCGAAAGGAAATAAAAGAAAAAAAACACCCACTGTTTCTTTAGGGACAAATAAAACATGCAAGAACACTTTGTACTGAGGGTTTTTTTAGTATCTTGTAGGCTCTACAAATGTAATTTAGAAAATCATAGCCTTTAGAAAAAGTACTTCGTAGGCTGATTAAGGACTTCTAGAAGCAGAGAAAGTGAGGGTAACATGTGGAAACTTGTATGGCAACTCCTGTGGCTACTCCAAGTAAGACATGTTTTGCGAGTTCATAGTTTTGGTGGCACGCTTTGGTTTTCAAGGATGGAGAAAACACATGAAGTTAAAACTAAAGAAATAGATAACAAAAAAAAAATCAACAAAAAGCACTTTCCAGACAGAAAAAAATCTGCTTCACAGTCATTCTGGTTTGGTTGCCCCATGTCTTACTTCTTAGTGTACGTGAGAGTTTCTTGAGTAGGCTACGTGAACCATGATGCACTACAGGGAAATTCCCACTATATACCCTGCCCCCTCACCTTCTTCCTATTAACAATGTGAGCTGGGAGATGCAGTCTGGCAAGAGTGTCTGGAAATTGAGGTACCTGTACTACAGCTCACTGTGAAACATTGCACCAGCATATCCAGCCTAAAATATTTTGAGTTTCTTTGCCAAAAAATATTTATATTTGCACAGTTAGTAAAAATTTTCATTTTACTGTCTCTAGTTGGAAGAATGCGGCTACTGTGAAAGCCTGTTAAGTTTCTGTGAGACTCAAGTATCATTATTACAGATATGACAAAAAATTTGTAGGCACTGAAAACTAACAAACCTATCCTAACAGTGATGAATAAACAGCAGTCATTTGTGTTCTCTAAATGGCAGAATAAGCTAACGAAAAATGGACAGAATTAGTTACGTTGCTATACTTTCAAGGTCCTGGGTTTGTTTGAAAGAATTTGATTAGAAACTAGAGTCCTATTCATAAAGATCTTTGTTCTGTTTCCAATGGACTTTCTGCCCAATGTTCTATTTCCATGCAATTTGTCCAGTATGTTCCCTCCTCTTGTAAGCAGTTATTTTTACTCGATGCATTTTTCCTGTTCTTGGTTTCTGAAACTTCAATTACATTTCTAAACACAGTCAGCAACATTGGCCTTCTTACTCAGACGCCAAGCAAAATCCATGAACATGGTTGTTTCTGCTTGCAGTAAACAGAATGTGTCAGAGGTGATGCCTGCTGCAACACTAGTAAAACTGAAGCGGATACACATGGGACGAGCCTAGCCCTCAGAAATGCCACAGTGTTGTAAGGCTCGTGGCAATATTATTATAGCAAACTCTTTCTTAGTTATCTGAAATTTGTATTTTCAGAGGAACAGAACAGATTCAACAAGTTGAAGAGAAAAGTGCATAAAACATAGCTGTGGATGATGGAACATGCATGACCAGAATTTATGTTGTGCTGCTGTAAGCAGCAATGGAAAGATTTCAAGTTGGAATTTGAAAGTCATGTCAAATGCCAGCTCCACCAAAAAACCCATTCGCACTGACGGTAGGTACTATATGGCCAGACTGAGGATGCGGGGCTGAATCCAGGGATGGGACATGGCACAGCGATGGGCTGCCTGGTGCATGCCAAGAGCTATGTCCCTAAGACAGAATCCTTGGAGACCAGACCTGGTGAGCATGGGCCACCTACGACAGCCTACAGGAAATGCTGTGGTGCTGGCCACAGCTAAGGACATGCTTCCTTCCTCTCAGGACCTGAGGTTAGGCTGAAAATACAGCTGAAAACTGGATCCATCCTTTCTCAGAAAGATAAGGAGAAAACGGTGAGGTTGCTCTTCCCTACTAGTATCCATCTGGGATGGGTAAATTACAGGTTCAAATCCAACTTCTTTGTGACCTGGAGTAGAATCATGAGCCCAGTTCTCTGCTCTTCTGTGGAAGGATCCTAATCATTCCAGTAAATTGTAGAGCATTTGGGGACACTACAGTAGTCGCTGCTTCACTCCTGTGGGAGCTGTTGAACTCTGTCTTCACCAATGTTAAATGTTCTCCAATCTGGTACATCCAGCCTAGCCTTAAAATTTGAGTCTTATAACTTGCTTCTTCTCAGAGTCTTGATATATAAAACCTCATACTGGGATTGGGAGTTGATCCTGTCTGGATTTCAGCCCACACCATTCGGCCATCAAGTTAACACTATTAAACGGTTCTTCTAGTCCACCAGGAAGTATTAGAGGGTTGTAGGTTAAGGAGCTTTTATGGTTATTTAGTGTTTAATTGAACAATCTACTTCATGTATCACTTAGGCAGTTGTTGTCAGACAAAAGTATTAGCATAAGCTTTTACATCGAGGGTACAGAGAGTGCCATATGCATGTCATATTTAATGTGGTAATAAATGTACAACAGTATATTGAATTCTCATATTCGTAAAGGTGGTTAGATGGAATGTGTGTACTTTCTTTACCTTTACCAAGTGCTTCTTAATCAATATTTAATATGCCGCAATTGCATTGTGTATTTAAATTGAATGGGTTTTTGGAGCAAATTGGAGTTGCAATAAAACTCTGTCTCTGGGCTGAAGGGGTGCATTAGTCATGGTAATGCTGGGGAAGACCTCAGATGAGAAAGGCTATGGGACTCGCAGAGCAGCCACAGGATCCTCCCAAGCCTCACCTCTGACCTCCTCCAAAGCAGCAGACAGTCACCATCCAGAGGTGATGGGTTAACTCCACTGCTGAAGCCTGTGGATGTTATTTCACTTAACTCACCCGCGTTTGGGTGGGTCTGAGCACCAGGGTCAGCTCTAGGTAAAGGTGAGTGAGTGACTTTGACTGTTATTTTTTCTTTTAATTTCACATCACCACTTTGCTCACAGACAACCTAGTTCAGTCCCAGAAGAAATCTAAGGGACCGTTCCCACTGGCTCACTTTGCTTTAGGATGAGACCAGATTATTTGCAGCAAAGTGCTTATTCACTTTTCAAAAACATACTCAGATTTCTCAGCAACTAACGCTGATGGTCATTCAAAAGAGGGAGTCACAGAGGAACATACAAGCCACAGTGCACAGCATCACATGAGGGATATTACTTAAACTACTCACATGACTACAGAAGTGGCTTGATTCTTTATGACTGCAACACTTGCTGTTTTGATTTGTTACAGAGTTAATCCAGCCAGGAAACAGAAATAATGCCACATGGCATGGGTAACTAACTCACTACTGCACAGCTGAAAAGATCAGTTCTACAGCTGAACGCATTAACTGAAATTTCAAAGTGTTATCAAAAAAAAGAGAGGGGGGGAAAAAAGCCAGCAACTCAGTCAAACTGAAATTAGCTGTTGAATTTAGAAGAAAATCTCTGATTTTTTTTTTTTCAGTTATTCATTCATCACTAGTCACAAGTTTTCTCACAACTTCCCTGACAAAAGTGGCACCCTAATCATGATATTTAAACTAATTGCAGGACACAGATGACTCAGCTGCCGTTCCAAGAGCCTCTCGTTTCTCTCAGACTGAGGCCAATAGCATTCACACAGCTTTTCTCATGTGAGAAATGCTAAGATACACCAAATTGAGTCATTGTGGGCAGTTCTCTGAATGTCAACCCAGTGCTCAGCAGCAATTGAATTAAAAGTATTGCTGTCAAGACAGTAGTTGGGAATAAAATAGTAAACAGGATCAGGACACATTTTAACTTGAACTCTGCACTTGGCCTGGTCTCAGGCATAAGTCAAAGTATGAGTGAAGGAAGGACATGTGGACCACACTATGGAGGAGCATCCATAGAGAGACTAAATAAACTATAATTTGGGGAGATGGCAGTAGGAAAGGTATAACTGAAAGGGAGTGTGCAGTGACAGTTTCAGAAGGAAAAAGCAACTGGAGGAGGAACTTGCCATCACATGAGAGCTGGAGGGAAGCCTCCAAGACAGTCAGGTGCAGGTAAGGGATTTGCCAGAAGAAGGACTTTTTCCACACAGCAGTTTTCCCACATATTTTTTTTAAGCTGTGGAAGTTTCTGCCATTGGATATTGTGGAAGCCAAAGTCTAAATGGAAAAAAGGGCCATTTGGGACTATGAAACACAACAGAGCAAATACAGCCTCCAGCTCAGGACCTCCCTAAAGCACTGTGGTGGCCAGAGCTGGGGAAGAGGAAGGAGATACAAGAAGACGTATCCTTGCATGCCCATTATGTTTCTTGCTTGTTTTCCCTAGGTGTCCACTACTTACCATTGCTATAAGCAAGATTGTGAGTACCTCTGCTCTGACCTATTATCGGCTGTCCTTTAGGTCTTAGGTAAGGCTTAAGGAGAAAAAGCTTTTGCTCTGAGATGTCCTATTACACCTCAGGACAGAGCAGCTTAGTGCTAGGCACTGGTCATCCAGACACTTGCACACAAGCGACTTCACACATTAAATTCCCTGGCACTATCAAGTGTATAAAATTAGGCGTGTGCAAAAACGCTTCTAGGTACAGAACTTAAAACACACTCACTGTGGCCCCAGATCAGCAAAGAACTTAAGCATGTGCTTAAACCCCTGAATGTCAGTGTGCTTGGCCAAGCGGTGATTGGCAAACCAGTAATTTACAAACATGTAGAGCACAAATGATAAAATCACAGGATATATGTTCAAACTGATTAAACAAATCAGCAGGCGAGGTTACAGTGCACAGCTTGCTCACTGCAGTTGCAGGTTTCTGAACTCCACAGACATGATGGGAGAAGAATCAAAATTCTTCTAGTATAGACGTTCATTTCTGGTCTTTCCTTTCACTGGACTCGCTAGTAGGACCGAAATTACCTTATTTGTGGTCATCGATTTATCATAGTCAAGATTGTATGCCGCCATGGTTTTACTTCTTAAGACCTCTTCCAGAGCAATAGGATTAGGTGAGACTGTCATTAGAGAATTCTGATAAATATCAAGAAAAACCTTAAAAACTCGCTGACTGCGGAACAGAGACACTTAAAACAGAATGCAGTGTTTAGCCCCAGGCCTTGGCAACAATTGAAACAGAATGTTTTGAAACAAAGCAAATTGGCATTTTGCTGACTTTTAATGTACTGTCTTTCCAAGCAAGACACCTGGTTCAACTACACAAAACATCTATTCAAAATTATAGTCTGAGCTTTTGTTATGCAAAAGGTAAATGAAGGCAACATGAACTCTGTGAGAGAGTCAGGTTTGGGGTTTTTTTCTTTTTCCCTAGGGTAATCTGTCAAGAAGATACTGGTTACTGACAGGAAACCAGGAGTCTTCTGAGGATGCGTTGCTTTCTTTTTAGGGGGGCGGGGGGAGGCAGCCCAGTGGAACAAAGATACCAAGTGCAGTAAAATACACTAGCTGCATTAACCAAAAGAAATGTTCCCCGCATTTGAATATCAGTTTTCATTAAAATGGCCTGCGTGTGTGTGCACACGTGCACGCATGCAGGGGCATACTGGTATATAAGAAAGGGGAACTGATGTATGTAAGACACTAGAAAGGTACCTGTCACAGCATTTTTCATGTGTTACCTTAACTTTGATGCTTTCAAAGGCATTTTATGGGATCCCTGCTGGACAGTGAGTGAGTTGTTTGTGTATTTCCTTGCATGTCTGCTGGCTTGGGATTTTCATTAATTCAAACCATTCAAATCTGATGGATTATATCAAGTTTCTTAACCATAAAGATGGACCCAAGTCCAGACTAATGGAAACTGCAACCCCAACTTTGGTATTTAAGCTTATGGGAGGGTACAGAGTCAATAAAATCCTTGCCAGCTCATTCAGAACACCTTTTTCATCTTGAATTTCACCTGAAGGGCACAATATGTCATATTTCAGAATTGAATCTCAGACATGATGATCAGAAGCCCAAAGATCTTGACCAGTTTGACCACTCACTCCTCAAGCTCCTCAAGCTTGCAGGCAACAACAAAGTAGCTTGAAGCCATCCATCAAATAAAGCAGGGCGATCTGTCAAAGTACCAACAAAAAAAAAACCCTGTGCTTCCTCATCAAGCCTCACACCTCTAAAACAATTGCAGAAAAAGCCCTCCATAACTGGTGCAGCCTTTGTTCAGGCCTTTTGGAGGTCGCAGGAGACATAACAGTTGGATGCGTATGTCGTGTTTAACAGCAGTGGGTTGCTCGCTGCTGTACATGGATTTCCCTTTGCTGCTCACACGCAGAGCCTCTCATTGACCAACAGGCTAGAAAATAGTTGCTTGGGAATGTTTCAACAAAAAGTATTTTGTCAGAGCCACTGAATAAAAACTTCTCAAGAGAGAATTGCCTTTGACTAATTTCTCTCCTTTAAAATGCTACTGAAAAAAATAGGAGTCGTCTAAATGTCTCCCTTTGTACTTTCAAAGGAAAATTGGGAGGTGGGGGGGGGGCAGGGAGGCAGGGAGGAGGTTCTCTTTAAAAGCACTTTTCATTTTGTAGTACAAATAAGCAATGTTTTAAAAAAATTGAAATAAAAATTAAAAAAATTTTTCAAAGTCATTAAATGAAACTTGTTCTGTTTTGTTGCTTTTTTTAAATTTCAAAAAGATACTTGATATTTTAAGCATTTGTCCTGACATCAATGGATTTTTTTTGTACTGATTCAAGATAGTAAAATATTAAAAATGTTTAAAATTTCCCATGGGACAGAAAAAAACATATCCTACTCAGCTCTGCTAGAAGTCACAACAGGAGAAGACAATCCTGACTTTATGCCTGAACATGTTTTTTTGGGATGGTAAGCATGAAGGAGGTAAACACTACTGTTGGTGGATGCTTCAGGAAAATCAGATCTGTGCTGGAGCATATGGGTGGCAGATTCACCGGGCTGCAGGATGGCAGGTCACGTGGGTTCTGTGAGTTGATTCCCTGGGACAGAAATCTCTTGCTTTAATAGTGCACAATGGGCAATTTGCTATTGTTTGTTATTTCTTTAGGCAGAAAGTCCAGTCCCCTTTGCTCATGGCTGCCTCTAATATTATTATTTAATTACAACCATGACAGTATTGCAAAGTGTTCCCCCACAGCAGGGCAGAACTGCTGTATTTCCAACAAGGTGGGAGAGAAAGGGATGGGAGTAGGATGGGTATCCTAGGCATCAAAACAGGCACTCCAGCCCCTGCCTGGCTGCCCTAAAGACTGGCAGCCCACTCCTGCCATGGACATTTATCTCCTCAGCCCTCTCTTCCCACAGCTCCTCCAGCCCCATTCCTGCCTCAGGGGTCCTGAGGCTTCCCAAGCATCCTTCCACATCCACTGTCCTTACCTCAAATCTAGTACATGGGAAGCCCCCGCCCTGTCCAGGCAGACCCTCCAGCCCTTTGCAGCTTCAGAGCTGCCCAAGCCTTCCTTCCCACTAGCACCTCCACCCCACCCCAAACTCCTGTCCCATGGCTCCAAGCACCTTTCCCTGACTCGCTGCTCCAAAAGCCTCATCCCTCAGCTCCCTGTGCCCACTTTCTGTCCAGGAACCCACCTCCCCAGCTCCAAGCTCTCTCCATCCCTGAAGTCTCTCACATCTCCCATCTGACCTCAAATGCTGCAGATGATTAAAATTAATATAATTAATCCCATTCTCTCTGTGCTAATGGAGACAAGTGCAGGCAATAATTCATGCTCCTGCCCCTTGATGTAATGCTCACTATTGACCCCCACCCCACACCACCTTCCACTGAAGGATTTCTCTCCTTTTGGCCCTTTTCCCCATACCAGGGTCCCACCAGAGACCCGTGGGTCCCTGGTGTGTGCAGGGTTTGGTTCCATCCTATAAGCCATGGGCTGCTGGCTGCCTAGGGGCTGCCTGGGCTGGCCAAACCTGCCTCCACACTGGGCTGCTGGCAGTGGTTTCCAAAATCCAGACAGAAGCTGCAGCACAAACTCCACCTGGATCAAGCCTGGAGGGAAGAAAAAGCGGACCTGTCTGGGAAAAAGGAGCTTTATGGTAATTCTGCAGCAGGCAACCAGGCTTTTAGGATGGGAGCTGATTTTCTAGAGGCTTGAAAGGAGATGGGGAGCCCAACATCCATGGGCAACGGCAAGTGCGAACACAGCAAGAGGAGGGTGAGGCTAGCCCCAATCTACCTGGTCAGATCCACATCCCACAGCAGATGGATACTGTCCAGGACAACAAATTACAACATATTCTTCACTCTGACTCACGGCCTGGGGCTGGCAGCGGCCATAACTGCAGGGGTGAGGGGTTTCTTGAGGCACATGTGGAAAGGCAGTGCTTCTCCCAAGCACCTTGGTGAAGAGCGGCGGTGGCTGGCCGGGGTAGGTGGCCTGAGGGACCAAGGGCAGCATCCTCAGCTCTCCCTTTGGAGTGCTTCCCTCTTGGTTTTGGTAATGCACCAGCTCCAATGCTGCACGGGCATCAGATCCACAAGCTCTGACTTGGGCTTCTCAGAGACTTGCCAAGAACACCAAGAGGGCATGCAGACAAAAGGCAGGACAAAATTAAACAAAACAAAGACCAGGGGAGACTCGAATGCTCCAAATGCTAGCAAGCAGAAGTGAGAAGCGTTGCTGCCCTCACCCAAAGCACAGCAAACGGCCAAAGAGAGGTGAAATCGGGCTGTCACTGAGCAAGTGAAGATGGGCCTGCCAGGCACAATGGTCAAATGAGGGGACACCAGAAAGCCATGACCACGGTGCCCCCTTTTTGTGTGGCTGGCAGGGCCATGTCCTCATTGGGAGGGGTGAGGATGGGCTGCCTGCGCGCCTCAGGCAAACCATCTCAGACCTTTGGGTTCAGTCTATTGTTTGGTAAAACGAAGGCGATAATATCTGCCTCACAGGGGAGTTGTGAGGTTTATTAACATTTTGTCTAGCGCTTTGAGATCCACTGAGTGAAAGTCCTTTATGACTATTTTATTGTTATTGTATGGAGATCAAAGTAAGAGCTCTAATCTAATGCCATCCCTTTTATGTTTATACCACCCACTTGTATCCAGAAGTCAGCCTGACTGCAGAGTCTCTCTTCAGCCTTTCGGTCTTTCAAGGCTGCGAGTGTTTGTTTGTTGGTGAGGTTTTCCAGGGTAACTGACTGCTAGTCAGTCATAGCCTGAACCTTGCAGAAGAATGAGGGCAGACACAAAATTGCATCATTATTGAACAGGGCTGGAAATAAATCATTGAGCTCAGTATTTTCTCTGGTTATATGCTATGTTAAGTAGATAGGTGTGGCAAGCCAAAAATGTACAGTACCAAGGCAGTGCTTTATTTGAAATAATTTTAAATTTATTGCTGTTCAACTTCTTCTCCCTTTATTATGCATGGGGGATGTTCTTGTAAGTAGAAATATATATACAAGTATACATGTGTGGTTTTTAAGCCACAGAAGTCTGTAAGTCATGGAAGATAGAGAATAGGTAACTCATGGATTTTCCTTACCCTGGTTGAAGGAACTAATGTCAGCGTGTGATCTAATTCTAAAGAGATTTTTTTTTTCCTGTAAGGGAAAGCTTCTGCTGGGAATCTCAATTTATTAAGTGTATGTACTCGTTTCTTCTTTGACATTAATTTTACAAAGTGCCTTAATGTGCAAAGTGTACACAAAGGGTCCGAGGTGTCGAAGGGTGACATTAAGTGCTCTGTTGACAGGAGACTGTGTGGTCCAATTATTACCAGGGGGGAAAAAAAAGCAAAAGAAAAAGAAAGAAGAAAAAAGAGTATGCAACTTCATGTCCAAACCTGAATGAAAAGGAGGAAAAGTATGAGCTCTACAGAACTAGTCATATTCCCATTCTTGGAAGAAGACCAAACCCCATGGCAGATATGTTTATTTTAATACTTTTATTGTGTTATATATTACTCTAAAACCTGTTCATTTGAAGTTCAGTACCAGAGGGTACAGCTCCCGTAAGCAACCTAATTCTCCACTTGTGCAGCAATTCACACCTGCCTGGGTATGAAGTGTAGTGCTGTCTGGGTAGTGGAGTTTTCTCTTTAGTGACTGAATTGAAAAGTAGGAACAACAAGGATTTAATAAAATAAGTTGTCCCACAGTAGAAATGTCTCAATTCTTGGCAAATCAAAGAGCTGTGTGTTTTATTTTGGATTGCTCTCAAAAGATTCTCTGGAGCCAAAAGTAAGTGTTTGGGGTGGAGGGGATGTTTTGTTTCAGGTTACTTGCACTTTGTAGTAAGAAACAAAGGAAAACCAAACCGTTAAAACAACAACCAAAAGGTTGTTTTAAATGAAGAAGCAATCAAAATGAAAACTTAGGAGTTTCATTTCAAAAGTGCTGAAACAATGCATTTTGATGCTCTGGAAATATCTCTCTTGCTGTTTTTTACCTCACCTAAAACCGATCACTGAATTCAGCTCAAATTTCCAAAGTCTGAGACTGCCCAAGCCTGTATTTTTGAATCCTTTTTATTTGGCAGAGCAAGTAAGAGCATGTGTTTAAGTGCTTTTTATAAATAGAGAACTCAAATAATTCAAAACTGTGGGATTTGTCATGGAGCAATTCCACAGCCTCATCTATCAGCATACCAAGGCCCTACTTCATGAAAAACTGAAAATGTGCATATATCCTGGTGAAAATAAATGAGAGTCTGAGGAACACAGGCACATCCTATGAAAATACACAGGCAATCCAAACCCGTATTTTCCATTAGAAGAGTAAGGGATAGGATATTTTTAAACGTATTTGTGCAGTTCAAATAAAAAGGTGCGTGGTAGATGAACTGTGACCACAGGGACACTTCAAAGAGACACCAGTGCTAAGGCAGGTGTGATATGGAATATAGGTGCAGAAAGAGATTTTGTGATATGCGTTATTCCAAATGATTACCTAACTACTTACAGTGCCCCTGCCAGATGCCATATGTATGTGTATATTTATCTATTCACATAGGTAAGTATATTTACACATATTACATATATAACCTATTCAACAGTGCCACTACCTGTTTTTAACCTTTCAAAATGTCCTTCTACTGCAACCTACATGCCTGTCAACTCTAAGCCCTTGACCTTGAAAGATTCCTACAAGTACGTTTTTAAACTAGTGTTCAACATCAGTAAATCTTGCACTAAGACCTTAGCAACTCATAACCTTTATCTGTCTTTTTGGGGTCAGATTTTCCAAAATCCTGTGTGTTTGCCTATCTCTGCCATCCCAGCAAGGCCTTACTCTGACTTAAAAAGCATGAGAGAAGGTCAACAAAAATTGCTCTCAAAAATCCCACCCTCATCTATTTGGCTGCTCTCCCTGCCCCATCTGAACATCTCCTGTTACCCTAGGCAGCAGCACACACTGGTTGCAGGTAGCACAGTCCTGATTTGGACAGTAAATAAGGAAAACTGCACACTGGTGCCCTGATGTGTGTACAGCATTTCAGTAAGTCTTTGATTAGACGACAGTAATTTTTAAAGATGACTGTGGGATTACATTACAGAAACTACTCCCCTCTGGGATGGGTGGCACTGCTACATTATGGGTGAGAAATAATCTTTTTTTTAGTTCTTACAGAAGTAAGGAGTCAAATAGATTTGTCATCAGGCAGTTTCCTGGGTCTGCATTATCCGTAACAGCAACACCAGCTCATTTTAAGTGCACTTCAGTAATGGGGTTAGATTCTTTTTTTTTTTCCCAGGGTGGCCTTTTTATGTGCTAAAAAATGCCTCATCATGGTAAAACACTAAACAGGACCTTCCTCAAAATCCCACCCCCTCTCCTGGGGTGTTTGCCTCATCCAGCTCTTTGGAGATCTCTGTGACTCATGTAGACTGTATCAACATACTTCATCTTTCTTTTCTTTACCCCCCTCCCTTCATTAGAAGTGCTTAAAGAGAGAGGAAAATGTTTGTGAAATAGTACAGGGTGACAGCAAGGTGAAAGAGAGTTTGTGGAAAGCTAACGCTGCCCTGGCATTTCCTATCCCAGGGGTAGGGATACATCCCCAGCATTGATGTATCCTCCAACCCAGCACCAAAGCATTGCCCAAGCCCATAGTATCCATCAAAAACCTACCTGAACAAGGGGCAGGTGCCAGCCTGGTAACATGTTTGGCCTGAACTTTGCCCATGGCCCTGCTCTCTGAGTCCCCACTGCAGTGGGATCCTGCAGGCCACGCTCCCAGGCTGACAGTCAGCCCTGCTACAGCAGATGTGACAAGCCATCAGTGTCTTCCTCACTAAGGCATATTAGCCTGCACCTGCTTGCTGCTGTGTGCCCTGGGGAGCTTTTCTGAGAAGAGAGTCAGCCATGGCCCCTCTGGAAAGCAGGACACTTCCACCACGGATGGTGCCTCAGCAGTACCTTGTGAGCTTCATGCATGTCCTCTTGGATGGCTAGCATTCAGCTTGCTGCAGCACAGGTGGCAGCTGAACCACAGATCCTGGCTGTGTGCACGCTCTTAGTCCACCACAAAAGCACAGTGAGCCACCAGGAAAGACCTGAAGGAACCTCTTTCCTATCCAATGAGTGTCCTAACCACAAGGACAGGGCTATGGGGACAATTTGTCCCTCAGCCTCTTTGCAGACCTTCTCCATTTTTGATAAGACAATTTATCCCTGATGCAAGAGCTTTCCAGTGGATCAGCCCTGCATGTCAAACAAAATCCCATCTGCGCTCCTGTTCAGCAGCAAACCATCCTTGCCCACATGCTGTCCTGCAGGCACAGAGCTGCACCCCACTCCTCTCCTTCCAAACAGCCTTGTGTGTACACGAGCAGGACCTGAGAGGGATTTGACCAGTTTTAAGATTGAATGTAATTTTACAGAAAAACTTAATGTAGGTTCCATGAAAATAACCTCTTGATGGTATTAATTTGATACATGCAGTGCCCTTGAGAAAGGTTTGTCTTCATGTTTGGTAGCAACCTGTCATATTAGTGATTATATCACAGGGTGGGTGTCTGGGGTCCCTTCCATTCACTTAGCAGTTACTGATAAAAGTCTCCTATGTACTTTGTGCTATTTTGCTGTTCCCCCCCCCACCCCGACTCTAAGGTAATGAATTCTGCTTACATGGAGATCAGGCTGTCCAAGGGAAGCTCTGTGTACCTGTACGTGTCTGTGTGTCTTTGTACGTCTGAAAATCTCTTCTACTACAGCAATTATTTTCTTCAAGTTCCTTTGCAAAACAAACAAACAAACAACAAAACCATGCCAGTTTGCTTTCCCTCAGTCCACCAGGGCCAAACTCTTTGTACTTCCCACCCCTTGCTGGGGGCAGATAACCAACATACCAGCGGACTCTGGGTCCCCAGGTTGCACCCGGTCCTGCTGGTGTGGCTCAGCAGTATCAGTGGAGATACGCTGCCCCCCAAACTGGCCTAATGTGGTGGTTTTCCAAGGCCCAGTACACACTAATATGTGTGAATTAATATATTCTGAAAGGCCAGGCCTTCAACAGAGGGACATAAAAATAAATCCACAGTTGCTAGTCACAGCTAAGCTAGTATTGTGAATCAGTTGAAGTTTATATCATATATTTCTTGGCTGCTGCCATTGAGAGACAGTGAAGACTCCTGCCCAGCATCTTACATGGAGATGCTCTGGATTTGAGTTACTGGTGGGATGCAGGACCTCAAATCTGTCCTGACTGAACCAAAACGAGCATTCACAAAGTACATATAGGAAAAGGTTTGTGGGGTATTTGTCTTGTACAGTTAAATACATTGTCACTGTATTTTCCATGTTACTCTAAAAATAAAATTAGGAGCCAAATTTTCCTGTCCTTTATTAACTTCACTAGTATAAATTAGACTTACGTTAGTTGAAATACATGTGAGAACAATGAGGCATTACAATTGTACACCAAATTAAGCAAAGACACTAGTAGGTAGATTGTAATAAAAAATACATAACAATAATAGACAAATAGAATCTAAACCTGAGCTTTAGTCCCGTGCCCACACTCCCGTAACTTTCCTCACTCTAGTTTTATTCTGCTCAGCTTCATGATAATGGAAGAGCTGAAATGCAAAGATCAGAGTTAAATCCTGACTTTGCAATAGCTCACAGCATCTGGTCCCCCCGTTCCTTCCTGGATTGCTCTTTCCGTCATTCTCCCAGCATCATGCTGATGATTTGCAGTTCCACTGGTATTTGACTACATGACCCATTTATCATCTCCGCGCTTCAGCATGCTCATTTTTCTCAATTTTACCAACGAATGAAGTAACACTAAATCACAAAATTGAAATGAGGGAAAGTGCTTAACTGGATCTAAGAAAAATGCTGGCTAGACTCCTCCCTGGGAAAACAAAATGAATTTTTTTATTTTCAGTCACAAGTTTATCACATACTTTCTCAGACTGAGAAAACCTCCCTTGCTAGGTTTACAGTTTCCACATTGTGCAACAGAGTTTGCTATGACTCATCTGTACAAATCAGTCATTTTTGGATCAGGGTCCCATTTTTCTAGATTAGGCTGCAGGGAAGAAACATCTAAGTGCTAGAAATAGGCATCCCAGACTCCTAGTCAGTAAGTCCCTACAGATGGTCAGCTAGAGTTAGTGCTCCTGCCTCCAGTAGACATGTTGGGTGCATTCACACTTCAGTGAGTTTTGCCATAGAAGCTCTTCTCTTCATTCCCACCAAGCCCTGCAGCAGGGCATTGCCCAGCGTTGTGTAGGGATACACCATCGCCTGCCTTGTACTCGCCTCCTGTCAAACCTGGCCGAGAACTCCTCAGCATCATTGGTCTGCCACACTGAAGGGTCCTGAACTAACCGCCCATTCTCGACATGGAAGCTGTTTGCATGTGCTTGATGACCCTTGCTGCCCTCATGTACATCCTTTCTTGTCCCA
The DNA here is from genome assembly GCF_000699245.1 of Pterocles gutturalis. Classification (NCBI taxonomy): domain Eukaryota; kingdom Metazoa; phylum Chordata; class Aves; order Pterocliformes; family Pteroclidae; genus Pterocles; species Pterocles gutturalis. Next base: position 108,723 of record NW_010103814.1, on the reverse strand, counting down.
GTATGGCCTTTTTTGAGAGGGGCATCAGGGCTGCACACAGTATTCAATACAAAGACACATGAAGGTTTTATACCAGGTAGTAGTGGCAGTGGTTTGGTTTAGTTCTTCCTTTCCCTGGGCATGGAGCTGATATTTCCATAGCACTCTTGCCCCAGGACTCCATTCCTGGATGCTCACAGGTGACTCAGAGCCCAGCACTGCATATTTAGAGTTAAGATCTTTTTTTCCCAGGATGACATCAATTTACCATGTTGAAATTCATCTGCCATTCTTATCTTCAGCTTAGTTTCCTTCTGCAAAGTATGAATGAGTTCCTACGTCTTAGGGTTCAACAGTGTTCACCATCACGATGCTCGTAAATGTCTTTAGAAACAAGCTGGTAGTAAGGCATTCATAGTATTTTAATTAATCCCTTCTATTGCCTAACATCAAATGCAAAGAAGTATACTACATTCAAAGACAGAATTTAAAAGAAACCTCACCAATAAGCATTTGAGAACTGTGGAAGAAAAGCAAATAATTAAAAGCAATTGATGTCATCCCAGCTCTTTGCCTGTGAGCAAAGCACATTATCCACAGCACATTTTCTTCTGCTTTGAAAATGTGTGCACAGGGAAAAAAATCACTCTAGAATTCTCAGGCTGATTAGATCATGTTGAAAAAAGGGTATAACTGTGTAAATAGTTTTAAAATCTTCTTCACATCTTTCTCTTTCATGTGAATTTTTAAAATTTCTATTTCAAAAGTAATCATATTTCAAATTTTGGAATCTTTCTGTCACCTCTGTATCTAGGACAAGAATAATACATTTTAAATTACAAGTGACAGTTTTTTCCTCTACAGAAAACCTCTAATAGTTATGTCAAAACTACACATTCAAAAAATCCTCAACCTACTCAAAAGTGGCTTCATGGAATGAAAGTGTAGAGGAGTTGAAAGCAATTTAGGGCACTCGAGCAAAAATAGGCCAAAGTCATTGCTCACAAAATGTGTGCGTGGTAATGGATAGGGTAAGGATCAAGGCTAGGAATTTTTCAAAGTAAAATATCAGGGATTCCTCAGCAGAAGGACAAAGTTCAGTGCATGAGGAAATTGGAGCTCCCTTTTGCTGTGGGAAATAGAGAAGATGCATCAAAATAATCAACTGCAAAAGTATTTCATAATCTATCCTTGACTTTGGAGATAAATTCTGGATATTATCTTGTTCTCCAAAGACATGTGTGATCAAGAAACTGGTTCCAGTGCTATTACAACCAAATGAAAGATAAATAGCAATTAACAGAGATGAACATGCCACTTACAGATCAGGATTTTCAAAGCTAGCATAAATATTTTCCTTGAAAAAGGAGAAAAACTCAGCAGAAAATTTAACTTCAAACCAAATGAGTAAACCTGCTTTTGAAACCTTGCCTTACTGAGCTCAGTCCTGCTCCTAAAGCTCAGTGAGCAGGACAGGGAGCCCCGTGCCAGGCTCAGGTTGTACCCAACTTGCCCCCCACAAGCCCGGACAGCCAGCCCACAGCAGTGTGGCTGTGACAGGAGGAGGGGGAACACCATGGCCCAAAACAGGAAGGTGTTTGGAAAAAGCAGGAGGCAATCCTATCCAAACCAGGGTTTGGAGCAGGAAATATCTCAGGTGGAAAAACAAATCGGTACCATGGACACAATATGAGCCAGAGCCGGGTGGCAGAGCAGCGTGGCAAGGGAAGCGCTGGCTGGTGGAAAAGCCTGGCCTGATAAAGGAGCACATCAAGAAACCCCAAAGTACAACTGTGCGATGACTCAGGCTGCGGGGAGAAAGGCTTAAGAAGGGGAAGAGATGCATCTACAAGCACTTGTGCCTGGATCTACACACACAGTGGAAATTTATTAAAGTCTGGGCAGCATTGCTGGCTGAAGATATCATGTCTGGCCCTCTTTCCTTGTCTCCAAATTCAGTTTTCTTAGCTGTTTGGTTGGCTGTTTTAATCCCCACCCCCCCCCTTTTTTTTTTTTTTTTTCTGGACTGATGCACTGAAGCTGCAAGGGGCATTAACTTACAGTCACTGTGGAAAATCTTCAAGAGAGAACAAAAGCATCCCAGCTTTTCCCAGGGCGGACGGGCAACAGCCAGAGAAGCATCACTTGGTCACGAGGCGGGAAGGAAAGCTGATGGGAAAGCTGGCTGTGGGCAACCACAGGAGGATGGGAGCAGCGGTAATAGCATATGCAAAGAACAATGATGAAATGTGGCTGAACTAAATAGTTAGGGCCAGATTCTTGCCCTTCTTTCCTCAAGTCAGCAAAGTTTAGCCGGCTTTACAGCAAAGCCAAGCAGGGCTGAGAAATGTTCAGTGTCATCCAGTTTTAACCACCCCGACTGCCTGCAAAGTGTACCCAAGGTTAAACAAAATTTACCGTAACTCATATTTTAAGTCTCTCTGAACTTGGCCGCCCACACAGGAAACAGCTTGGAGCAGGTGGTCAGCAAAGCCTGCGGATCCCGGCTGGCTCCACTCAGGGTACTGGTGGGTTACTGACTCACTGCCGAATTAATGAGTCCAAACAAAAGGCTTTAAGATAAACTTGAAGTCAAGAAATTGAAGAAGACAAGGTGAAGGAAATTATGATCCCAGCCTGTGCCCTAAATTCATGCAATGGATAGGGAGTTGGTAAAAAGTAAAATAGACCACGGGACTGTTGTACCGGGTTTGCTCCTCCTACTTGCCAGAGCACCTGAAGGAGAAATCATGGGAGTGTGACAAGAAATGGCAGGTGAGGGAAAAGCTGTTCTCCATGTGTCATGCTGCTTCTAGCCTGCTAGTAAAGCAAAACAAAACAAAACTGTGTTTTAGAGGATATTCCAACCATCTCATTAGGCTGAAACTGTTTTCTTGAACATATTAAAAATGTTTCAATTCTTACTGAATAATCACTCCTAGATTAAAGTCTTGTGAATAATGCCAGAAATTATTCCTAATGCCAATATTTTTTTTTTTCTCTGTCACTTTTCAGAGCTGAAAAACTCACAACAAAAAAAAATCCCCAGTCCTACCAAACTGGAACAAGTCTGCTACTCGTTCATCAGCTGTGTCACATGCTGAAGTTTTCTGTGAGTATTACTTTCAAGGTACTCAATATTATTAAAATAGATTATTAAAATAGATGCTTTTATTTTGAATACTGTTAAAAATTACAGACCTGAAGGTAAAGGAGAAGGAGTCAGCTTTAGATGAGAATATGTCTTCAACCCCTCCCATTCTCTGTTTCTGCTGTGAATGCCATGCAGTGGGTGATTTTAGGCAATTCACCATGCAGTGACAAGAACGGTTTTGCACAGTGACTCCTAGCCTTGAACTTCCCACGCTCGCCTCCACATCTATAAAATGTACTGTATGATGGCAGAATTCGGTGGCTTATCTGTTCATGACAGTCTCTGGAAGGGAGAAAGGGCAAGCAGGAGGCTTGAGGGGAGCAGAAGCAGAGGAGGAGGTGAACACAGCAACACTATGTATTTATGTACTTATTTCTCCCAGGCATCCCTGCATGGTGGAGGTTGTTTCATTTGGGGCCCTTCCGTTTTCTTACCTGACTGCAAGGTCTGCCATCACCCCAGAAGTCCCTCCAGCCCCCAACAGGCAATGACATTGATTTACGTTCTGTTTGCTCTATCGGCAGGTCTCCTTCCTCTCACCATCCCTCCTGCTGCTTTCTCAACAGCATTCATTTTATGACCTCCCATTTATTTGGTGCATAAACCCCTACACCAACAGTGCCTTTCATTTCTGTTGAAAAAGAGGAAAAAACAGTCACATTTCCAAAAAGGGGGGTTTTCATTCAGAGAGCACAGATCACATCATGAGTTTGCATGCTGTAAACTAGGTCTGTTGAGATGACTCTCAGTGGTTGCCAGCAGACATACCTGTACAAACACACACCCTGCAGTATTATAAATTAGTCTAGTTGTCTAAAGCACTCACTGAGTGCCTAATACAGCTGGTAAAATATGTGCTGGCTTTGCTAGCACGGGAGGATGTTGTAAGGTTTGATCTGAAGCTAGTTTAACTCAGTGAGCTTTAGATTTGGGTTTAGATGGTGAGAAATGTTCCAAAATAGCTCTCATTTGACAGAGGACATCAAACTGCTAGGGCAGCTCTTTTCATGCTTCAAGTAGGGGTTTAAATACCCTGCAACATGAGGGTCTGTATGGTTAGCTAGTGATGCTTAGACCCAGTACCATCCCTCACAGGTTCCCTGATTTTGTGTTACAGTCTTGGGCCGGGACATGTACGATAAACATCTGCCAGTGCAGCAATGCAGTTTAAAGGTACGAGGTCTCATATGCATTTTTATACTAGGATGCTGTGTGAGCTGAGCTATACCACAAAAACAATTGCATCTATAGTAGGAGCTTTTGCTAGTATTAAGGTATCATCCCCTCTACTGTAAAGTTTCTCTGGCAAATCAGGACCACGGACTCTTATTAAAACTGAAAATGTAGGAAGCCTAGTGCTATCTGTACTGGGGAGCCCTTTCTGCTCTATGTTATGTCGGTGAAAATAAAAGAGAGGTCTTTCCCTGTTGAAAGAGTGGTATATATCCACATTTTCATGTTCTGTGGTTCAGCTTCCTTTAGCTGGGCAAGGCCTTTTAAGTTACAAAGATATAACACAGTTATACAGAAATCTCTTTTCAGATTTATTTGTGCATGCTACAATACAACAGGAAAATTTTAAATGCCCTTTCTAAACTCCCCAGTCACATACTGTAAAATATCCAACCAAATGTTTTCCAAGAACATTTCACGTGACGTCTTCAGGAAAATGCCTACTACTCAGAAGTCTGTCTGCATCAGGAATTCAGTGGTCTTTTACATCTTATTGAAAATTAACTTTTTTGGTTTTTATGTTCGCCACCTTAAAAACCATTACTGTGGCTGTGCTCTTTGCTGCAAGTAGCTAGCAGAGCTAGGAAATGGGGAATGGGAAGATTGCAGGAATACAGATTTCCACCCAAAGTTATGCCATTTTTTAAGGCACCATTTGATAATGTTTACCTACCCATTTTCCTGTAAGTCAGTGGAAACAGCCCTATCTCTCAGTGAGGCTGGCTTGGTTGTGGTTACATGCTGGTCGCAAGCAGCCAGAGCAGCCTGCAGATGTTCAAATGAGCTTTCAAGCAGTGAGCTTGCACGGTGAAGCAATTTTGCTACAACAGCATGAGGCTTGAGGATGAGCTACTTAACACTCCTGAAGTGCATTTCCAAATCCCAGGGAGCTGTGCGTTGTCTGCTAAAGTCAACCCAATGCTGGTACCCAGCTGAATCCTTTAATTGCACAGAAGCTCCTCTTCATCCCACTCTAGCAGCTGTGATAAGGCTCCTCTTGCCTAATTTGGCCCCCTAACAGGGAGGCATGTGGTTATCCCTCCCAGCTTTGGCAGCTCTTCTGCAGCCTCCTTCCAGAGGTAGGTGCTTCCCTCCCTTCACCATCCAGGGAGCCGAAGTAATTAGCTGTGACTACAAGTCTTGCTTTATACAGCTGAAATTGGGTGAAATTAAACCTTCCCTGTGTGAAGCCTGAGACTGTGGTGCCCTAAGTGGTTCCAGCATTGGGACCCTTCAGCTTTTACTATATCTTTATTTCACCACAATATCCAGATTGAAAACACATTGCGAGGATTGTTTGGGGCATATGTTAGTGTCAGATCTGTTCCGTGAGTTTCTGAAATTTGGTATTCCCATGTTTGTAAGACAAGACAGCAGTTTCTGCATTAAGTTTTGGCTTTGATAGTTTGAATGCTGTCTCTGAAGCAGATGGGTGTTCAGTTCCATATGTCATCCAGAGCTTTGTTTTGAAAACATGAGGGGAAAACAAAAAAAAGAGGAAGCAACTTTTGTCAGATTTTAGCCTGCTTCATTGACCATCACTAAAAAGTGGACAGACATTTAAAAGTTTTGTGTGGGGCTCTGAATACAAATACTAGACCAATACAGCTTCCAAGTATATCTGCATCATAAATGAGTAAAAAAATTAAAAAAAAATCTGAAACTTTTTTATTCAAAAAAATCAATATTTTAAAATAATAAAATCATCTGGGTTGTTTATGTCAGTTTTGTCACATTGCTTATACCAAAAAGGTACTTAAAGGCTGCATGACTTTGACGCATTCTCTTGAAAATTACTTCATTATTACTTCCTTCAATTATAGTTTAAAAACCCATAAAAATAACTTTTTTGAAGGGCTTTAACTACAAGTTTTCTGTTTCTGGGTCAGGTGAGAGAGTTCATTATTCAAAATACATAGTTTTACTTGTTCACACTAAAATCTCTCCAAAATTGAGTCTCTCCCCATTCAGTATATTAACACAGAAAGGAGAAATTATTTGTTCCATCTTTATCCAAAAAGACACCTATGAAGTAATAGATTTGGTCCCCACAGCTCCTGCCTTCTTTTTTTGGCACTCTTTGCTCCCCGGTGCATGGCTGTACCTCGTGCCCCACCACTGGGACAGCTGTGCTCCTGGGCAATCAGCACCAGAAACACCATAATTCGTGGTGAGAGATGGGTATGGATGAGTCCTGCCCAAATTCACCTTTCCTGACAGTGGGAGCCAGCTCCTGAGCATCCCCAGCATCTGCATGGCAGGACCAAGGGAGAGCTGAGGACAGCAGCCCCGGCAGACATCTCGGGCTCAGCCCTCCCTCTCACCAATCCGTCCAGCATCAGCTAACGGAGATGTAATGGTCTCGTTGCGGGGCAGTGTGAGGCCCAGCAACCACCCTTGTAAAGCGGTTGGGTACTAAAGCAAGGAAGGCAACTGGAACACCTAGCCAGATAACCCCCCTTCCCTGTGGAGACCATTGTAGGGGAGAACTAGAGGCCTTTAAAAGTCAGCTTTTAACCCTACAGCTAAAAAAGTGCACGCGTATCTATTTTAAACCAACACCTTTGCTAAGAACATGGGTAGTTTCATCATGTTTCTTCATTTAAAGACTAGCGAAGGATTTTGTACACACCCACAGACACACATGCACACACAAGTGCACGCATTTGTTTTAATCGTTAATCCAGACAAACTAAAGATTATGTTGTCGCATTAAAGGCTAATGTGATGAAAAGATCAAGGCATTTAATGAAGTGCAATATTCATCCTACTTATGAAAAGAAATGTTGCTCTCTCCAGGGAAAACTCTGTACAGAAAATGTGGCTTTTTAATGAAAGTTATTTGTGTCTGTTTAATATTCTGGACCATGAGAAAAGATTTTTGTTGTTGTTGTTTTGGCACGTTAATAGCGCAGAGTGCCGCGCCACTTCATTTTTTCTAACAACTTGAACTCTTTGGCAGACAGCCCTGTGCAAGAGCGGATTACCTCTCTGCTTTAATGGGATAGTTCATTAGCAGATTCGGTCATGTAATTGGTGAGGATAGTAGAAAAATTTTAAGAACTTCCTAGCTCCTGTATGCTCGGTTCACCTCCTATCGGGCACTGGCAACCCAGACCCACCGCAGCCTCTGAGACACTCAGTTAATTACTCTCTGACTCGGGAGTGATTATTCCTGCCCCATCATCCTCCTCATGGAGGTTAAGCACTGTCTAATGAATGTGGAGGGAGAATTAAAAAATCACAACCCTGAGTGTGCAAAGATCAACTGTGTGGGACTTTTCAAGCTGTGTTGTAAAGGCGGAGTTAGCAAAGTGTATGTAAAAGAGAAATCCCTCCAATGCAGGCACCTGCCTGTGACCGTCACTGCACAAGTCATGAAAACGTCCGAGGGAGCTCTCAGAGAAGGCTGCTTTGCAGGCATTGCTCTGTCTTGCACTCATACGCATCTTGAATTACTTAGACGCAGCAATTGAGTAAGCAGCTTCATACCACGCAGTATTTTACTTGCAGTCAAGTACACCTATATTCCTACTCTCCAATAAATAGCAGAGCTAAATTTGGAATTCCTTCTCAGGGGGATCTGGAGAAAAGAAATGCATTACAGATTAATACTTTCAATACTTTCCACAGATTCAGTCTAAAGCTAAATATCACCTGTTCCATTTCCTAAGGTGGTTTTCCCTTCCAGCTGAGATTTGCAACTGATGATATCCTCATAGTGAGTGACAGTATGAAACTATTTATTTCCAGCAGTAAGGAAATGATGTACTATATTACTCACGAGAGGCATGGTATAGTCTGTTCTTGGAAGTTAATATTCATCTGTAAGTTTTACAGGAACAAGGTTGTCACAAGCACTGAACACTCCTGGCCCACTCATGAAGTCAGTGCAAACTGGGGATTTACTTGTAGTTATCGGAGTGTGATGACAGCTTGCTCTCAGGAAAACCTGAATTACAGGAGTCGTGCAGCAGATGTGGAAAGCTTGGACAACCTCATCACAATTGTCTGTAGAGGAAGGAATGCTGCAGTAGGCTGACAATTATTTTTTAAGTTCTAAAACATTCCTAAACCTGGGATTTGTGGGAGCGAGGGAGGAATCTTCACCAAGCTGTCCCCACACCATGATGTTTCAGAATAACTGGAGTTTCAGAAAACTGTTTAATAAAACTGCAGTGTTACTTTTGCAAGCACTGGCTCACGATAGACACTTCTCATTTGGGACTTCTCTGTCTCAGAAGTATTTTTACCAGGAGATATAGTGGATGCTAAAGCAAAGGCAGAGACCCCTCTAAAAGTTTCCATGTGTGGAGCTGTAGCTGAACATGGACCAGCTTTGGTGAGGAGGGCCCTGGCAGAGCTGAGGATTAGACCCAGTACCTAGGGGTAAGCAAAATCACTCAGTGCTGTGAATCCTGCTGCCCTTGTGTGTTTCCAGACCTTTTGGTATCATCTTGCTGTCCACACCACCAGCAAGGATAATCAGGGCAATTCTGTTGATTTGGACCCACTGAAAAATACATCACTGTGTGACAGAAATCCTGTAAATCTCTAACAGACAGCAGGGAGTTAAAACTGACTTACTAAGAAGTTAGCAGCGGTTCTGGGAGTACCCTTCACTAAGACATGTGAAAAACACATGGCTTTCAGCAGGTATTGATATTTTCCTAACTAGGAGCAGCAAAAGTCCACTGTTTTATTTCAGATTAGAGGCTGCAGTTGTGGTAGCGCTTGCTATGTACTTTCTGAAAGTCATAGTCTGTATGAGAGGCATGCAACATACAAGAAGTAATATGTGTCCAGAGTCCAAGAGAGAGAGAATATCAGTAGGATGTTTATATGCACCCCAGCCTTGATTCATTACAGCTGAAATGGCAGAAGATTAGGTCTTTAGTATTCATATGTTAACAGATGGTGTAAATTGACCATTTAGGTCTAGCCCGCATGGGAAATTTTGCCCTAGAAGCTATGCCAGGGAAGCTTCCTTTGTGGACTCTATTCTGGAATAAAAAATCATTTTACTTCTTAATAACACTTGTATTCACAAAATGGAAATACTATTCTGGAATAAGGGGATGTTTGTTCTGGAGTACCACCCATGTGGGGAGTCACACAGAATGGTAACAGCAAACCAGTTCAGTCCAGAATATTTACTCCGGTTGATTTTTTTTCTTTCCAAGGAGAGAGCCTTGTAACAAATACGTAAGGGTTGACCATGCCAGATGTAGAAGGTATGTCTATGGTAAGAGCAGCTTTAGAGTAGCTCAGAAAGAGCCATCTTCTGAAATTTTTGAAAAATGTCTTCTTCAGAAATTTTAGAATTCTGGGAAAGTTACAGTCTTCAAAACAAACACAGGACCCTTAAAAATGAGTGGAAAACACACACAGTCTTCAAAGCAAAGCTGTCTACTTAAGACAGTTACTATGACTGCTAGTGCATTGACTACTCATGTTGAGTGCTGGAGTAGATTTTTTTACCTTCTCTGTACAAAACAGATATAAGAGATTGCCATGTTGCTGATATTTTATCAGAAGATGATTGACAACCCCATAGTTCAGCTGACAGGATACAAGTCACAAAAGTTAGTCCAACAAAACACTGGGGTTTTAGAGAAGGTCTGCTGGAGGAGGGCAGAAGCCTGTGGCCTGTCCTTGATACGCCAAAATAAAGCTTTGATCAGAATCAAACGTACAGTTTGACAGACAACCCAGATATTAGGCTTGCCTATAAAACACAAATGCAGAGATCCAGCAGTTGAAAAAGTTAAGACGGAGACTCGTCTTTACAGCTGCGTTTTCTGTTTTAATGCATTCTGTACAAAACCTTTTCATATGTCTGAAAATAAGCAAATGCCTACTTTAAGTGATTAGGGTGCTATCCTCAGGGAAAGTTAAAGACATCCATGGTAACAAAATAAATAATGGAGTATAAAATGGGTCATGCTTAATTATAGCATTTCACGATAACACAGATCTTTTTTTTGAAGTGTTAAACTGTCTTTTATTCGGTAAAGCATACCAGCCAACACTGGCATTTGGCAATCTGCAGTTTATTAGCCATGATCCTCTTTCATCAGAAGCCATTCTAAATAAAATTGCGGCTGTTTTTTATTTACTCTGACTCATTGCATTCACTAAAAATGATGATCTGGCAGGTGAAAGTGAACAGCAGAGAAAACTGTTGGAGATTTTTCAGGTGGGGCAGTTGCACTGTTGGGAATGTCATGGGGCAATGGCAAACATGTGGAGGGGCAGCAAGGACCCCACATGTGCTGGAGGTCACACATGTTCCTAGTGTGGACAGCAGTGACAGAGACCTCTTTCCAGCAGTGAGCTTCACTCCCCAGTGCAGCAGGTACAAGAGGACATTCAAGTTTAAGGCAAAAATTGATGCTTTCAGGATTTTGCTGAACTGCTGAAGTTCTCCTCTTCCAATATAAAAGCTGCTGGTGGGGGTGGGGTAAAGGCTTAGCCTTCCTGAATATATTTTCAATTAGTGCCTCACTTTATGGGAAATGGACTCTCTGGGATATACCTCACTTAAGGGCAGAGCACCCACCACTACGTGCCTTGACAACTGCTTGAGGAAATGACCTCTGTTTGAAAATCTTCCCTTTATTTTTCCAACTGACGGGTTACCAGTTTTTCTGAGGCACACAGAAGGAGAAAATCATCACCAGCTTTGAGCTGCTTGCTTCCCAGAGTGATCCCAGTCTGCGAAGGGAGCCTCCTGACACTCAACAGAGTCTCTTACTTCTTGTTTCAAATGTTTAAATTCCCTGATGAGAAGTTGAGCCTGGAAAAGGTACAGGTACATCCTGCCTCCTGTATCTTTTCATCGTGCTGTCCCTGGGAGATCTTGCATCCAACTTTCACAGTTTTCAGAAATCTACCCAATCAGGCAGCTCCCTCCATCCTCTGTGCTTTATGGTGAGAATAAAGGATTTTATCTTTTTTCCTTCAAATCTGAGAGGGGAAAAGTAAGCAACACATAAGAGGTGTGTTAAGGTCCCAGTCTAGCTACCATGTGAGTGGGGCAGCTGCAGAGGCATGGACACACCATGTGTTTCCTGTAAGACCTTTGGTGGAGGTGCAGGAAGGATACGAGTTCCTTGTCCTGACCCCCTCTGGGTGAATGTCACATCTAAACACCAACCCAACATGCCAATGCTCTGCCTGTCTCCAGCCTCCAGTTAGACTCATTTGTTACGTGAAGAAACATGTATTCAGCATCAATTAGAAGTGGAAGAGGTAGCCCCTGCTCCAGAAAGCTGTCCGTCTAAATGATACCTCAGTAGTATAATCTGAACATCCAGCAAAAGCATCAGATGTACAATCAAGGCAAATGGAGTCTTTGAAGCAGTCACGGCAGGGCTTTTAATGTATTTTTCCTTTCTTGTTGGGTTATGTCTTTTGCAGACAGACACAATTTGTTTTGCCCATGCTCTGAGCTACGTATGCACAAGCCAACTGTGCACCAGAAACCACATGGCCATGATTAGTGTAGTGCTGTGCCCAAGCTAGGCTCAGAGGCAGGATGTATTAAGTTGGGCTCACTGCCACCCTAAGATGTCTGCCTGGCATCCATCTGTTACAATGCCCAGGCAAGGCATAGCTTCCTTTTCCTTCAGAAGACCATGTAGCTGCACCCTCAGGTCATGTCCGAGTCCTCTCTGCACTTGTTCCTGGGAGGTTCCATGGTTAGAGGTGCCCCTGACATCTTAGCGTCAGCACTAGCTAAGTCCAGCTGTATAAGAGGAATAGAAGCCAGTACAGGAAATTCTGCCATACATTTCCGCCAGCCATGGAGGTTTCTAAGACCTGGTGTGGGAAAATTGCCAAACGAAAGGTCAGATGTGTTGTGTTGGATAACTCTGGAGGTGAGGTGTAGGAAAATAAAATTTGTCTAGACCACAAACCCTGTGGAAGCAGAAGCCACAAAGATTTTGGTCTTCCCTTTCATTCCCTCTCTCATCCTCACAGTTTCAGTCTATCTTATACAGCTGCTTTCCATTTCTTTTCCTCCTGTTTCCTTTGAGAACTTGCCTCAAGATTACAGTGTTTGATGGAGAAGGTCTTGCTACTTTCCCGAATGAGTTACCTCAGAGGGCACCTGCTGAAGCACCTCTGCTTTCAGGTGCAGAGCATCCAGTCTGTGCGTCTCTGGTGAGCTGAGGAATAAGTCACAGTACTGAAGAGGTCACATGTATTCCTCATGGGTTGCTGTAAACAGCTATTTTATTTTTCTGCTACCATTAGACCACCCTAGAGCCTCCTAAGCTTCTTTGAGGCAAGAAGTCCTCATTTTAGAAATAGATCCAGGGTATCATATTGAGTCCTGGATCAAGCTGGGTGTGGGGGGAAGGTTGAGTTTTGGCCTACTGCAGACAGAGGTCCTGCCCAAAAGTTTTGAGCTGGAGCTGTACACTGCCACAAGATGGGAGGGGGGAACGGGAGGAGGAGGCAGAGGTCCTCACAGGCCCTCCTCTGGGGAGCTGTAATAGATTCCCGCACATTCAATTAGTGGGATGGAGAGCAGATTAAAAAAAGATTATTGTCGTCGTAGCTCATGCTGAGCAGAATCTTTGCTTTGCTCAAGATGTTGCTCAGATGTGAGCCAGGGTGGCCCTTTACCTTCCCAGAAGCAATTCAGGAGAGCCTTACCTCTCCCATCAGTGTGGGTTTGACCTGCAAATATTCACTGCATTTTTGCAAACTTGTCTCTCTGGGTGCATGTGAGACCACAGTTAGTTAAAAAGAGTTGTATTTGTCCTTTATTCTTTCCTTTTTCCTCCCTGACTGCTGTGTTGCTTTTAATCCATACTAGAAATTTGTAATTTCCTTAAGCAAAATGTTCAAGGTCATTTGCATCATGACCATGCAAATATGTGTGTAAACATCCTGCTTTCTAACAATACTTTCTTCTTTGCTGGAGTTTGCTTGTGAAATTCTGACCTTTATTGTATTTGTGTTTGCACCCTAACTCTTTCAGCAGGGACACAGAAACAGGCTGCACAAACCCTATTCATAGACAAAGGACAGCAGCAGCAGCAACGACAACAAAAGACAGCTAAGATAAGAAGAACACATCTGATGGGAAGCTTTTCAGTCCAAACATGGGAGCAGGATGGAGTCAAGGCATGGCATGGTAACTGGGGAGTCTGTCAATGATCTAGGTAGAAACAGTAAGCCAAGCAATACGGGCTGCAGTCTGCTTCACTGCTGGCTTGCAAAAAGTCCTGTCAGCCTGCTTCCCACCCAGCCTCAGAAAGGTAATTTTCTCTCTTTTTGCCTCCATTCCCTCTGTAAAATGGTGGTGAGTGCATCCTTCTTTCTAACCCTTCCATTTGTTTCATGCGGCAGCAGTATGGGTTCAGCTTTGCTTCTCTTCCTGTAGACACTGGGCCCCAGGTTGCTCCTGAGGATGTCGGCCCCTACTGTTGTACAAGCAAACGAGATGGAAGAAAAGCTGGAGGCAAAGAAGGGGGATGTGCACCCTGAAAAGGACCCTGGAAAGAGAGAGGACAGATATTAATTGGTGCTATAACTTGCCCCAGTTCTTTTGACTGAATTCAGTTGAATATGCTCCTCCCAGCCTAAAGACAGAGAAAGAAGTGATGCCAACAGTAAAGGCAGAGTTGGGAAAACCAGGACCCTGTGAAGTACAACTGACCATAAGCACAATCCTAGCAACACTGAATGAAGGATATGGCCAAGGCAATAGGTAGAAAGGTTTGCCAAACAGAAGAAACAGAATTACACCAGGAACTAGGAGGCCATGGAAGTGAGGAAGGGTACAGACTGAAAAATGCAGATATTTGAAGAGAGAGAAGAACGTCAGACCACAACGTACAAAGCTGGTGCTGAGAAGCAAGACGTGACTCAGAGGACAGAGCATACTTCTGTATGAAAGAACTGATCTTAGAGATTTCTGTCAATTAATGTGGCTCAATCAGCACAAGGCGAAAATGTTTTCTCCTTCTCATGCACTCTTAGTCATTTTTTGGAGGAGGTGGGCAGGAAGCAGGATAGGATACAGATGTATGAATGTATAATTATACATACACATATATATTAATGGTAGGACCTTTATGTTGCACAGAACAGACCATTTCTGGGCACTTCTCCATATTTAAAAATATGTTTTGGCAATTCAAGTGAATAACACCCAGCCACTTCCACTTTGGCCCGACAACTGCCTTTCTTTTCTTGATTTTGTATGTCTCCCTGTAACAATGTGCTAAGCAGAGCCCAGGGGCTTGCCAAAGCAAGCTTCCTCATCACAGTGCCCTCTAGACCCCCGAAGGCTGGCTCTGGCTAACTCTTGGAGGAAGCAAATTCCAAAAGCAAGAGTTCACCCTTGGAGCAGGCACACAGGAGGGAATACTCCTCTGCTGTAGAGATTTCAGATACGTGGTTTCTGGCCCCTGTCTAGCACATGCAGTGCATGTTGGTATATAAGTGATATAGTTGCGCTTTGTATAAGATAACCTTTCTTTTTTATGTAAATAGCTTTCTGGTTGCAGAACAGATCTTTCAAAGGCAAAGCACAGTATAATGAGGTTGTCTGGAGTTCATGGATAATGTGAACCAAAGCCTCAGGAAACTAAAAAGTTGCCCATCCTGTAATCTCTCTATAGTACTCACCCAAATGGATATATTTGAGGGGACCACATAGGGAAAGGAATTTAAAAATAAGACAGAGAACAGAGTGAAAGAAGAAATACAAACAAGGTCAAAAAAGCAAAGATCATATAGATTATTTTACCAGAAGATGATACTGAATGCAAAAGTATGGCACCAAATAAACAGTAGTGATGGTAACTAAATACTAGTATATTTTTGCTTTTACACAGCCAGAAGAAATCTCCCAGGCTGGGAGAAGGGCACAATGAACTGCTGTCCTGGAGACTGACTAGAAGATGTCCTGCTCTGTTCTTGTCACTTGGGACCAGGGGGCACATTCAGCCTCAGGGCTTGATCCTGCTCTCATTGATACTGCAGAACATGTGGGAGTTTCGCTGAAGAAGTGGCTGGGAGACAGGCAGGTGTGTTAGAGCACCACAGATGACACAGCATGCCCATTTAGTAAATGAATTTCACTCTTCTTGACCGGGCCGTTTTTTGCTGCTTGTTTTCATCCTTGCTTATCAATGCTATAGTGAAAAACAAAATAAACGTGCTACTAAGATGAACACCCTGCATTTCTAGGTTGCTTTTCAAGGCAATACCTGTCCAACCACATGATCTCTTGTTGTTCCCCTGTAATAACTTTTGGAGAGATAGCCACTTTCAACCAAAATTTTGATGACAAGTAGAAGCACCAGAGATTACCAGGAAGGGCAGATAGAGCTTGTCCCTCTCTGTCCCGGGCAACAGAGGCCATCCAGGCAGCGTATCTACACAGGGAGCCCAAGAGTCACAGGCTCTGGGGCAGCCACAACCACGGGCTATCCCCGGTGCAGCCCTGGCAGGGGACACGAGAGGAGGAGTTCAGCACATGGCAAGTAGCTGAGGGCATTGAGTCTGGGGACAAGAGACAAAGCGGTGCAAAGGCAATGCTTAGGGAATATGGAGAGAGAAGCTGGTAACAGAGGAAGAGGGGAAGATGGAGACCTCCAAACAGACAGAGCTGTACTGGAGAAATGATGGGAAACCAGACATGACAGCTGGAGGAAAGATGCCTTCAGCAAAAGGCCTCACAGAATGCAAAACCATAGTAAATAGCTGTGGCATAACTTCTTATACTCACGTCCATAAGGGAAAGGAGGCACGCAGCTGGGCTTAATGGAAAGACTTTGCCTTGCTGGGGTCAAACAAGCAGTTTCTCTGGATCTGCACCTGCCCTCAGCAGTAGCTCTTTTGTAAGAGAGTAACAAGCACCAGCTCCAAACTCTGGGTTAACTTGAGAGGTGCTGTTTACAGGGGTGTAGGTATATCCTCCACCTAAGGACACCTCAGTCCCTAAACTGTGTGGCAGCTCCAAGGGATCTGTGAGGGGATTTCCTTAACTTGGCCCCTTGCCTTCCCCCTTTAACACCTTCCTCTTTTACAAAACTCAGCAAAGGTATTTTAATTTTTCAAGCCCTACAAGTTCTGGGGAGAAACATGGGGTACCTGGCACTGCTCAGGTTTTTAAGCCCCGTCGGAGGCTCAAGGGGAAAGACATGGGCTGAGAGCACTGGAACGACTGAGACAATCTGTGGAAAAGTCTAGCAGGCAATAACAAAAGTCACAATCATTTAAAAATGAACTGGCCCACGGGCTACAACAGCCAAACACTTGCTTTAGGTGGTGGACTCGGTGCACGGCTCTTATTAGTGATGAGGAGACTCCACAGGTGACAGCTGTGCAGTGGTGGCCCTGGCCTCCATCACCGAGAGAGACTGAGGTAGCTCAGGACAGATAAGAGAGATCATTAACCAAGCGAGAAAGCCGTGTGCTGTAGTCAGATCATGTGCTCTTTTTAACTGATTCTGTTCTGAAAGCCTAAAACCTTTTGGCTTTCCACTGCTTTGTCAGTATGAAAAAATAACCAACCAGGTATGCCTGTGTGAGGTCAGTCACGAAAGGACACACTAGTCAGGAGTTTGTCCTCTGCCCCAATGCTGAAATGCCAATAGCTCTGGAAAATAATTCATAAGGCTGCACTGGTGATTCAGATAGGACTTTTCTAGGTTACAGAAGTGTGAGGAGAGAGTGTTTGTAGCTTGAAATAGGAGTGGTTTACAGCAGTAGTGCTTCCTACCTGCAGTTCAAATGTAACATGACAGCTGCCTTAGAATAAAAGCAAAATGAGAACACTTTAAAAAATTGTTTTTACCACCATTTCAGTAATGATTATTCCATGCTGGTGACAGCTTTTGTAAAGTTTCACTATAAGAGGAGCACATTGTTTCCCAGGAGCTCCAGGCATCCCAAAGAAAATTTTGGCAGTTAGGAGGCTGCCTTAATTCCAGTAACTGCTTAGAGAGTTCAAACACGAGCCTCCCCCTGGCCTTTAGCTAATCACTCCTTTTTCTCCAGTTGAGATAATTTTTACATATCTCACAAACATGTGCAGAGGCTTACTTAATTATTTTGTAAAACATTCTAAATCTAATCTAAATGCTAATGGAAGCATTAGGAGTTAGGATTGTTGTGTGCTGTCTGTGGCCACCTTTGGACACCACCCTTTCTGCATGCTGAGAGCAGGCAGCGCTGTGGGAGGTGCTCAATCTGTAACACTCTCTTCTTAAAAGCCATCATAAGAAAGAAGATTAGTCGCAGCAGTCATGTCCAAATAACATTAAGTATCTGACTAGGTCCACAAGAAAGGCAGTTTAAAAGTTCTGACTTGGATTTCCTCTTTATCTCACTACTCATGAAAGTTAAGCAGACCGTATTTGCACTCTCTCAGGCATGTATGCAGACAGACCATCATGCTAGGAGCTGTTTGTCTTCTGATACACACAGGATCATCTGTAGATGTTAAAATGTTCCAGGTCTTCCAACAGTAGATGTTCTTGGATCTCCAACAGATGTCTACGTACCCCTGCATGAGAGGTAGGGTAAGGGAACGAGAGGCTGCTTTTGGAGAAGTAGTGCATGTCCGTAAGACCAATGGAATATATTGAAGGTGCAGTTTTAATTAGATGCTTATAAATGCAGGTTTTAATTAAATACTTAAACTCACAAGGATAATCTGTGTGCTTTTAACCTGAGTTTACAGATCTCTAATGCACTACAGAAGAAACATACCCACGCAGATCCATAGCTGAAATAATTTGTTACACTGCCAACAGAGCTGTGATAACTCTTTGCAGTTAACTCTGCCCCCACAGTATTTTCCTCTACTGTAAACATTATGTATATAACATTTAAAATTAATTACTTGACAGGTAATACTTGACACCTGTAACACCTTCCAGGTGAATATGAATGTATTTCCTGTACAAGGCAGGAGCATTTTGCTGTCCTTATCTAAGTTGTGGAGGAACCAAGGCAGAGCACTTAAAAGACTTGCAAGTCAGCACAGAGTGTTGTTTTCTGTCTGTCTGGTAATAAATGCAGATGAGACACAAACCCCCAAATTTTAACCATTGTCTTGTGCACAGACATCCTTTTGGGTCTACCTCAAAGTTTGGTGAGAGCTCCAGGGGACGGCAGCTGGTGGGGAGATGGCCTGTTCATGGGCCATGTAAGGAAAAGCAGAGCAGATCAAAAAGCAGAAACAGAGTGCAAGGTTTTAGCGATATTCAAAACAAGTCGCATGCAGCATTTGTGGTGTGTTTTTTGCTTGCCGTCTAGTCCTTGAGTCTTTTTGAACTTTGTGGTAAAGTCGTTTAGGTTTTTTTTTGGCTTCCTCTTCCCTGAGTGCCTAGGAATAAATGCTGCTTACCTCGCTAGGTCTCAAACTCCCAGCAGACGAGCAAGCCTGGGCAATTTTCAGGGGAGCGGAGAAGGCTTTGGAGCAGGTGTTGGAAGAGCCAGGCTCTGTCCTTAGCTGTACAGGGGACTTCTCCCAAGCAGTTGCTCCAGCTCCAACACAGGGAGAATGAAACAGATGTTTCTGCACTTTAACATGTATTGGTGAAGACTGAAATATTGCTGTTTTGAATGCCAGACTCTCCAGAGGAGTCCTCTTTCCTGTGTCTTAATTTTTACTGTTGTGGTCTTTTTTATTCCGTCTATATTTAGAGAAGGATTTTAGAGGAATGTAAATACGTTGAATGTATGTCTGTAAACATATTAACAAACTTGGCAGTCCACTGTCAAGTGGTCTGTTAAACGTGTTGACATGATCATACTGTATTTTGACAGATTTAGGAGCCTGCCTGGTTTCCAACTCCTACTTTCTCTCTCTCTGTGTCTCACACACATATACATAAAGACTCATTCATATTTTAAAACAGATATAACCAGGCAGGCACTATATCTGGCTGTACAATAGACAAACTGAATCTTCTTTTAGATCTTGGGCACCTTAAGTTAACCACTTACTGTTATACAGGCAGACAGATGAATAGACAGATGGACAGACAGATAATTTACTTGCAGATTACCAGATGGGTACCATTCATTTTCTTTTGACGTCTGCAAATAGCTCAGCCTTGTAGGCTGACAAGATAGTCACAGGTGGAGTCAATAAATATATTGCTTGTGTGTCCTACACCTTTGTCACTCTGACTAGTTTTTGAAAGCTGTGAGGACAGCAGTTGGAACCCCCAGAAGCCAGTGATCCTGCTTGTCTGCCAAGAGGCAGTCTATCAAAAGGAAAAATATCTTGGGCTGGAGCCCCTGGAGTGCATATGCCATCTAATATATCCTTGAAGAGGAAGTATAGTCAATTCTCTGCAAATGGTCATCTGTCTTACTAGCCAATAATATCAGGTGCTGAAAAAGTCCCTCTGTATAAATTATCCCATATTATTTAGCCATCTCTTACACTGGACAGTAAAACAGCAGTATGTTTCCAACCTGTTTTAACAAGTTTCCCTGAGCAGCAGCAACATCCACACAATCAACCTCAAACAGTGCAGCGGCCACAGTGAGATGACATGTCCTGGGGAAGCAAGTTTTACCCAGAAGGTAGGACTGTTTACTGAATTTGACTGAAATTAGAAGAGAACTGCTCTCAAAGGCCATTTTTCCCCTCTCTTCCTCCTCTCCCCTTTTAAAAACATGATTTTTCTGGAGCGTTTTGTGAGCAGGCATACTCACATGCTCCACAGGCGTACTCAGCAGACTCCACAGCCTGTGAGTTTCCAGCTGGCACAGCCACCCTGGGGGGAGCTTGACCCCTGACCTCCCTCCTGCAAGTGGGTCCACCTCCCTCCCTGGGGATATGCTCAGAGACCTGCCCGCTGTGAAGGCAGCCAGTCTTATCCAGGGAATGGCCTCAGGGAAGCCGGTCTGCCCAGAAGGATCGTTCCCTTTGCACTGGCAGTGACAGCCGTGAGCACCAAGCTCTTGCTGCTTTTCAGGGATGTGGCTTTGCTCCATTCATTAAAAAATAGGGAAATGCTCAATGATGTCTACTAATGCAGAGTGAAGTGCGAGCGCAGTAGACAAGAGCCAATTCAGGGAGTTTAGGGGCTTGATTTATATATATATATTTTTAATCAGAAGAGGCAGAGTAATGACTCTGTTTGAGGGGAAAAGTTGGACTTTCAAGCTGCTCCACAGGGCCTAGTGAAATAAAGCTGACCGGGCGCAAGAGAATAGGTACTTTCCTCAAACCTTCTTGACCTCAGTGGTTGAATTGCGGGTTTTGTTTTGTTTTCTTTTTAATGCAGGAGAACTCTGAATTTCCAGCTCCTCTGTGGTGATCCCATGTGGTTCAAGTAATCATGATGTTACATGTGAGGCCTCTGTTTAGCTTTCACTTTTGACTGCTGAAGACCTGGCACATTTCAGAGGCGATAAACTGCTCAGTCTCTGATGGGAGAAAAGGCAAGTGGTACCTGCAGCCCCCTTTAACCACCCATTGCATTGCAACCAGCTGCTGTGCCCTGCTGCTTGTTCTACACAGCTTCACACACATCCCGGATACCAGTTGAAGCAGACAGAGACTCTTCAGCCCTAAATCAAGCCTGTGGTTTGCTGGCACGTTATTTGCAAATACGGCCAGTGACCAGCTCATGCGTAATATCAGATGTGGAGCAATTGGACAGCATCTTTTTCTGAAGGAAGTGGGGAATGCCCCGGGAAGCTCCTGTGGAAGGAGCAGCATGGGCCACCTCTGCAGTCATACGCAGACACACAGCCAGCTCGGTCCTTGCTGACGGTGAAAATGTGGGGAAGAAGGAGGGGAGAAATGCAAACAGAAACATTGTCGCTGAAACTTTTACCATCTGGCTTTGAGAAGATAAACATACAATGTTGTTGGTTTTTCAACTGACAAGCAGAGAAACTTGGGGGTTTTTTGGTTTCTGAGGTTTGTTTTTTTTCTTTTTACATTGGCGTCTTTGACACAGTCTCCTAAACTCCCTTGTCCTACCTCATCCCCCTTGCTTGCCTATACAGAGCCATTACAGGCTTACAATGGAAATATTTTTGTATCTGTGTAGTGGAAAACACCCGTTTAAACCGGATGTTTGAGATCAGAAGGACTGACCCAGAATCTGCACTGGGGCAGACATGAAAGCATGAAAATTTCATTCACAAAGGTTTTCTGGGACCAGTTCTCTTCTGCCTAAGCGGAGTCACGCATATGCTGGCTCAGACGCTCCCACAGCGTTTCCAGAGTGGAGTCAATTGCTTTTAAAGTTATGCAGGGCTACATCCTTAATGGACAGAGGCCATGAGCGCGACTGGGAACAATTACCAGCTGAATAAGATGTTCATCTGCAAGGGGAGCACTTTTGCCAGCTACTACCCTTGGACAGCCCAGGGAGCGAGAGGCACAGTCAATCCCACGCCTACTTGTTTTCCTTCCCTTCATCGCCACAGTTTCAACTGATTTTGATTACTCTGGCGCCAAATAAATGAAAACATATCATAGACATATAATCATCCATCACTGTGAAGAAAGGAAAAATGCTTGTGTACCGTATGTTTATAAATGCGCTTAATGAAAAAAGGGATTGCTCTACCCTTCCCAGCCTCATGCGACCGTAGCCAGCATAGCTGCATGTCATGTCAGAAGAGCCGGCTGCTGCTTACATCCCAACACAGTCTCTAGCACAGCTGCGGAGTTGGTGGTGCTACGGAGGGATGCATAACCCTGCTCTTCCCCTCCCACCAGCTTACGAAGGTTAGCACCTGGGGAGAGGTAAGTGATACGAGGTGTCAGGAGGCAGGAGCTCAGCCTGTGCCCATGGACCACAGCAAAAACACAGCACTGGGGAGGGACCAAAGGGAAGGTGGGTAGAGGGGAAGGAGGAAAATAACTTTCAGGCACAGTCTGTTGCAATTTTCTTGGTCCCTGGAAAGAACCTGACTCAGCTCCCACAGGATCAGGGGACCTGGGCATTGCCAGGTGAAAGGGAGGAGCAGTCACTGCTGGTAGCAGTTCGACAGCCTGCGTGCTGCTCTCACCTCATGGGAGCATCCAGCTTTTCACCCAAACTGTGTGCAGATGCTCATTAGGAAGTTTTTCTGACTATTTGGCAATGGATTTTCCTTACATATTCATCCATTTTTCACTGTGTGGAGTGTTTGGCTTGCCTCTGTTTTGTGGAGTGCACTGCTTGTCACATCAGCCTAAATACAACTTTTTTTTTATGCCATGCCCTAAATGCAACCTTTAAAAAGGCCAGATCCTCTTCTGTAAGAAGAAAATAAATGTGCAAAATTGTCATGAAAAATTGCCACTAGGATCTATCCATTAAGCTCTTTTGACCTTTATTCTTTACATGTCAGATCTGCTGATAGGTTACTGTTTGCATCTGCCTGAGACCCATGGACATAGGCACACTGTCGGCCTTTTCCAAACTATTATCTGACCTACAGTTTGTAGAAATCATTCACATCAAGCTCTTTTCCCTTTGAAGGTCTTGTGAGCATTGAACAGAGATGAATAAAAATTGATAAAGTGGACAAATCAAATGAGTAAAATATTGTGGCAAGATGTCATGCCAGGTGCTTGAGGAGGCGGATGCTGCTGCAGGAGAAATTAAATTGCACCACACAGTGTGCACTTGCAAGACTGTGGTGGGCAGGGAAGGAGAGAGATTAGATTATCAAAGGCTCCTTCTAAATTGCTGCACCTTGGCAGGAATATTCTGTAGTAGCTGAGAGATGCAAGCACAATCACTACTCTGAACACAGAATTGCTCTTTCTAAAGCACAGACACCTTGTAATTGCCATCTTTATTTCTTCTTTTTTTTTTCAAGGCTCTGTAGCTGACATAGCATTTCAGGTTTTGTGACCCTGTTGTAAAAGTAACAGTTTTGTGTTCCACAGGAAGCAGCACATTATGAAGGAGAGAAGATTATTATTTTTTCAAAGAATGGTGAATGATTTATTTGTCTTGCATCATGATGGAGGATGGCTTTAAAATATTTTTTCTCTCCAGGCATGCTTCAAAGCCTGTCCTGTGGTTTTTGGTGGCTGTTTTGTGATAGCTGAAGATTTCAGATGTAGTACCAACACCACAGCAAGAACTGCAGTCTGATGCAAGCTGTACAGCAGTGTCATGCTTTACAAAGTGGAAAAGACCCTTTTTTCTTGAAGCAAGGACACCCAGTCATGGTAACTGTCCCCTGGGTGTAGGCTGGCCAACAACACAGACTGGCTATGTGGAGGGAATGGCTGGCTAGGTTGTGTCTCCTGATAGAAACATAGAGCTAGAGAGCTGGAAGAGACCAAGGAGGTCATCACTTCCATCCCTAAAATGTAAACAGAACCAGATATATCAAGAGGCAGAATGAGTATTTCAAGCATTTCTGCTTTTCTAGACTTCCAGTGATGGAGAGTTTGCAGCCCCCGTAGACAGTTTATTCCAGTGCTTGATGGTGCTAAACTGTAGAAAGTTTTTCCTCATGTTTAGCCCAAGTCTCCCTACCTGCAGCTGCAGACCATGACTCCTGTCTACCTACAGTGAATACGGAGCACAGCTTACTCCCTTCCTACTTGTTAGCCTGTGACAGGCTTGAAGACAAGTTTCAACTCCCCCTTGTGAGACTGGGAAACAACACCAGCTGAATCTGTCATACAGACCACATTTTCAAGGCCTTCTCCATTGGTCTCTGCAGTTTGCCCACATTCTTGAGCTATGGTGAACTGTGTAGGGCACAGCACTCCCCCTGGGGTTTTGTCAGTATTGACTCGAAGGGAAAGACTGCCTTGTGTGACTTGCCCATGGCAGTCAGCGCTTGTTTTTTGTCCACATGACATGTTTGCACCATGTGGACTACAAGCTTCACATCTTCTCTGTGGAAATTCTGCCAAGCCACTGTTTCTCCAGCCAGTATTTGTGCATCTGATTATTACTGAATATAAGACCTTGGACTTGCACTGACTGGATTTCACCCATTTTATTCACACTGTTGCTCACTGGGTCAAGATCTTTTAGGATCTTTGACTTGTGTTTGTGGTTTCCACTGTTTCAGTAGCATCAGTAAGAGTGCTGTGTCTTTCCTGTCCCAAGGAGTTAATACAGGGAGTTCACACAAGGGGATCACATGTGATGCTTCTTTTCTTTGTCCTGGTTAGCTGCTTCTCCATGCCATCTTACCTTCTACCTGATCACAGGGAGATGGACCAGGAAAGTATCGGAGATGTCCTGGAGTTGGCTTCCTCCTCTTCCAGGCTTCTGGGAACTTACCTATTACCTCGGGTACCCAAGGGTAGTTGCTAACAGCACTGGGATAGCTTCAGCTAGTTGCCAAACTATCTTAGTGTTTGATTCCACCCAGAATATCTGATGTTGAAATGCCCCAGGGTGCATCTCCACTGGTACTTGAGCGTGAATCAGGAGTGTGCTTTTGAAGCAAACCTCCTGCCCCTTCCCCCGGTGGAGCTTTGTCCCACACTTTGGAGCACTCGCAGGACATGTATCAGGGTGACTTCCAGATGAAACTAAAATCCAAGATACACTCTGGGCCAGACTACCACTAATTTGAGGTAAACCTCCCTGAAATACATGCAACGTAGAGGTCAGGTCCTCAGGAACAGCCATTCCCTGGCACTATTACTTCTTGCAATTCTTTTCTACATGAGCGTGAATGCTTGCCTCCCTGTCAGCAACAGGACGGTGTAAGCCAGCTCCTCATAGCTGACCATTTCCATAAAGACTTACATGAAAGATGTAATACTCACTGTGGTTTCCTTGGGATCTGTTCTCAGGCTTCCCTCCCCAGTGAACAGCGGACTGACTCTTTCCTTTGAGGGGAAGTGTTAGATTACTGCTTGTTTGGCACACACCAGCATGTGCACACCATCTCCCCACAACTGGGGTACCACTCCTCTGAAACACCCTCTGCAGCCAGGCATCTGGCTGTGATTAAGATTCAGTTTAACCCTATGGAAAATCCCTTCTTCCCTCTTTCCGTCATTAAATACAGGGAATTTGAATGTATCTGTCAGAGTCATCATTTGTACATGTTGCTTAAATGGTTCAGAAAGGACAAAAATATTTTTCCTGCAGTGACGTAGAAGTGAGTGCATGTTTGCTAAAACCACACCTCCGTTCCCAGGAAAGTCATTCTCATTTGGTGACTAATGTTAAACAGTGTCAAAGTAGGTAGGCTTTTAATGAACCTGGCTAAGCAGGTAACTTAAAGCAGACTGTAACTTATTAAAAATATATAAATGAATAGTGACTTTTATTTAGGATACTGACCAGAGTGGGTTTTCTCACATATTCCTCAGCTTAGACAATTTCAGGGCTGTTGTCCAGGCTCTGATATCAAGACATAACTGGCTAACTGCTACCCTCTGGAAATGTTATTTGAGGTTTTTCTTATGATATTATGTCATTGGCCATGGCATAATATTTCAATACCACATAAAGTACATGCATTATGCATTATTACCAAATGATATAGAAATGCATAAATTTCTGAAGTAATACAGAAGGAAATCTGTTGTTGATCACTTCTACTCAACTTTGATGCAGATTGTTTTAATATTTTATTTAACTAGCATTTACTGTGCCTCCCATACAACAGCTGTCTTTCCACTGAATGCCACAGAAATGTCTGAACAAAAGAAAAATTAAGCTAAAGTAATGAAATATATTCTATTTTGCATGCATGTATAAGGTACAGTTGGGTTTTGTTAGGTATGAGGGCTTTTTTCAAAGGCTTGTATGTTCAGCCTAGCAGCAAATTTGTTCTCTGGCTTGAAAAGGACAAAAGGCAATAAAGAAACAACCTACTTTGTACAAGCAAACTAAAGCAAATTAATAGATACAATTCCACCCTTTTATGGTAATTGCCTCCTACTTTGTAGTGCCACAGATCAATTTGCTTTTGGGGGGATCTTATGCCTCTGCTGTAGTTGTTCTTCACTCTGCTGGCTGCCTGGGAACAGAGGCAGGATTTTGACTGAGCTTCACATCTGATCTTCAAGGATGTGCATCAGCTCATCCTGTACCACCTTTTGGAAGAAGATCAAATTGAAGTGCCCTTTAGCTTAAAATCATAAAAGTCTCAGAATGTCTAAATAGAAAACAAACTCAGACATTGATTAGGAGCAGGCAGAGAAAGCAAACTTAAAGGAAAAGAGCTGGCATATATTTGGCCATTTCAACCATAAAAAGTCAAGCTCTAGAAAGCTGGTTTATTCTCAGAGCAACTAGAGTAGAGTTTAGCCATTTTGATGCTGAGTTCTGTGACCTCTTGCAGACTTCCTTAGCAAATTGCTGCCACTTTCTGTGTCCTTGTCCAAGCCTGAAGGGAGGATGAGTAATGTCTTATGTACTGTTTAAATTGTGAATTGTTTAGATCAGTAGCAAAAACTTGCTAAACGGTTGTAGAGTGCGTAAACCCCAGAGACTGGCAATACAGTTTCTAGGAACAAATTTCACCACTGCCACTTCACTGATGTTCCCCCTTTTTTACTCCCTTACCTAGTCTGTCTCTGAGGTGCGTTCATTGAGCTCTGTGTCTCTGCTGTTTCCCTCCTGTCACCTCTTGCAGGTTGATGAGCGTACATTTCTAAATGTCTTGACATTTTTTTCTGGACTCTATCACATGCAGATCAGAAGGCAACACTAACCACCCTGTCATACTCTCCTCCTAAAAGCGGCATGGCATTTGGGTTGAATATATGTAGCCTCCAACTCATTAAGTCATACCTTCATATGCATATATATACATATATATATACTCACAATCCTTGTAACTTTATAACTATGTAACTTTGATAGAGTGTATCAGACAGTAAAAGCCAACCTCTGCACCACAGGTAAGCCAGTTAGGATGGACTCTGTAGGCAAAACTTTGTGATGGGTACAGGGAAGGTCTTTCAGAGAGCTCAGTAGGGAATCCTGGCTACAATACTACCAAGTCTGCCACATCCAGAGACTGCCCTCTCCTTGTCCTGCCTGGGTAAATGGAAGATTTCTAGTACTCCACTGAGAGAGAGGTTATTCAGACATAACTTCTTAGTGGTTTTTCATTAACTGCCCTAAAGGGGCACAAGAGGAAATAGTACGTAAGAGCTGGTGTGCTCTTGATTAACTGGCACATTACCCCTTCTCAGGCTCCGCAGAGGAAGAAATGAAACCAAGCCAGTTGACAGCAGCTCTTCAGATTTTAGAGGAATCGAAATAAGCTGCAAACACTTTCAGTGAAAGTCCTTTGTGTGTAAGGCACAAAGGCTCCCTTCCCTTGAATGTGCATGTTAACTCTTTTTTTGTTCTTAGCAATGTTTCCAGTCATAAGACAGATAAATGTCCAGATAAGGAGATAGTTATGGTTTTTAAAGGGACAGAGCAAAATAAAGGACATTTAACGTACTCTCCTAGAAGGACATCTCTCTGAGGGGATTAAGTTGCAGCCCCAGCGTGTCTGAAGCTGCGTGCAATCTCAGAGACTCTGCATAGCTAGCTTTAAGCAAGTAAGCCATTGCCAGCTCTCAAAGACAAAATAAATAAACCTAAACAAAATGTGCTTATTTTAAGACCACGGTTCAAAAACCAGGGGCTCCCTTCCAGTGACATTCTTTCCATTGAGTTCAGTAGGCATTAGAGCAGGCTTTCAGATGTTTGAAACGGTGATTTCTGTCAATATCTCAGTAAGCAGTCTCCTTTCATGGGCTTCCTTCTGCCAGTATTTTATCCATCTGTGTGGTCTGTTCTGAAGCTCGATGTGCTGTGCTGCTGCAATCAGAGGAGATCCAAGGATTCCCCAAATGCTTTCCCTTGAGGGCACTTGGCATGAGACTTTGCCAGGGAAGAAGCACCTTTGAACATTGTTTGGTTGTATGTTTTCAGAGATGAACAGGCAGCAAGTAGCATTCAGAAGTTCAGTCTGGGAAAGATATCTCTGCCTCATTCACTGCAGTTTCTCAAACAGACCCCCCCACACTTCTGGCTAAGGGCTGTTCAGTTACACTGCAGGGCAAGAAACTCATATGATAAGAATCGATAGTGAAATGCATTTTATCATTGATCCACTGGCAAATTGGCCCAGAAAGATGACAATGTCAGCTTGTTTCAAGGGATTTGCTCCTGCAAAGGGCAAAATCACTCTGCTGTTGACGGTGAGTAATGTGGAGCAAAGAGAAACAGAGCTCCAGAGTATCCAAAAGTTTCCACCGGTCAAGCTACTGATTGCAGCAGGATTTGGAAAGATTTCTTCCCCGGGGATCCCACCTTTCATTCCAGGTCTTTGTTCCACATCACTTTTTTCAGTTAGGTCCTGGCAGGCTGGGAGACATCATAATCCCTCCAGCAAAACAGAAACCTCCGCCAACTTTCCCTGATTGCCTTGAATGTTCAGTCAATCTAAACCATGAGAAAATACTTATTAAATAGAAATATCTGCAGCAGTTATTCATAAAACATAACTGTTGCCATGATTTATATTTCGATGCTATTGGGCATCGCAACTTTGGGAACACGGACTATCCACTATGACCAAGAGTTTCAGAAGCAGCTAATGGTGCAGAGTGCCTCCATCTTCTGGTAGCTTCTATGAACCAAATTAGGGGGACTTAATTTTCAGAAAGGACTAGACTTCCTATTTCCAAATCTTTCCACAGGCTTATGGTGGCAGTATGGAAAATCATTAGCTGCTACCAACAATTTTCATCACCGAATCTACAAGAGACTTTCTAACCGAAGGATTATTTCAATAAAATCACCTTCCCTGCCAAAGAGAGTTGCTCCTTTTTCCTACAGGTGTACTAAGTTCACAGCGTTAAACCTCTGTCAACACAAAAACCAGTTTTGCATATGGTTGCTTTCTCTTGTGATATGATCTTTTTTATGTATATTCTTGCAGCCTGAGGTAAGAGGGCTCTGGTATGATATTTCAGGGAAGGCTTTCCTCGTAATTTCTAGGACTACTGCAGAAAAGGTTGCAGTTAAAATGGTGAAATTCTGTTCTCTGTAACTCTAAGCTTATAGCAATGCAATTCTACTGAAAACTGTGGCATTTTCCTGTATTTAGGTACTGAACAAAGAGTAAAATTTAACAGAAAGGGTTGAACATGATTCAGTGCTTGTAAAAACAGAACGAAGACTTTTCATTTGCAAGTGTCCCTCCCATTTTGGTGTCTGCCTGTTTATTGCTGTGTACTACCTTGAGGCTACGGGGGATCTTGTACAGCTGTCATTGCAGCTTTGTAGGTTGGCCAACACATGACAAACTTATTAAATGATGTGAACAGCTCTCTGTTGCTAATGACTGGACCTCTCATCAACTCACACTCCCATTCCATGATTCACCAGCACTTCTTTCCTTTGGGAGCAAACCTTAAATGAAATTCACATTACAGTTAATTTTCATTAACTTTCTAACAGGGTACTTCATCCCACTGACAAACTTGCATACGCTTAACGCATTTTTTTTTAAGGACTAAGAGAAACTATATGTTGATTATGGTACCACCAGCAGATCTGCATTATCAGACATACTGATATTAGGTGAAATAGTGGCCCAATATAGGATGATCTACACAAAAAGCAAGACTGAAGCTCTTCTTATGAAGCAACCTGGCTACACCCCATCTTGCTTTCAGCCCTTTTATCTGTTGTATGGGTAAAGGTGTGGATGCTTCATGGGTGGGAAGACTGTAGTCTCTGGGGAAAAAAATGCATTCTTTGCCTGCTCAAGAGATTTTTCCCTTCACAAACATGTGCCCAATGCAGCAGCCTCTGACTGTTTAGGAAGGCCTTCAGTCGCTTTCAGTGGGGGCTGGATCAGATGCAGTCGTGCCTGTCACTGAACAGCCACACACGTGTAGCCAGGCTGTTCGCTAGCCTGTGGGCGAAGGTCGTAAGATACAGATACTCTCATAGCCACAACAAATTTTA
This sequence comes from Pterocles gutturalis, assembly GCF_000699245.1. Lineage (NCBI taxonomy): Eukaryota > Metazoa > Chordata > Aves > Pterocliformes > Pteroclidae > Pterocles > Pterocles gutturalis. The sequence continues at coordinate 78,441 of NW_010103814.1, read as the reverse complement.
TTGTAATCAAAAGAGGGTATAGGCTTGAGCTGTTTTTTTCCCCAGCCATTGCCCTGACAGGGCCCACCAGATGTTTTTAGCAGATGTAATGGTGGAGATCTGCTGTGGCTGACAACAAGAGAAACTCAAACTTTCTTTTGCAGGATGTGCCCAACTCACAGCTGCCCTCCACTTCAACTTAGCACATCCCCAAGCCAGCAATTCAGACCTCCAAGCGTTTCATGTTGAGGAAAGGGGAAAAAACCCAGACAGTGTCATGAGGAGTGCATATGGAAGAAAAGGCAAGTAAATTCAGCATGGAAAACGAGGTAAACAACACCTTTGACCTCTCTTTCTTTTATTAAACTGTTTCTCAGGATGCAGTCATAGCATTAAACTTTCCTTCAAAAAGTTTTTGACAATAGCTTTTTTGCACTGGTTCAGGGCTAATTGTCACTTCCACTCTCTTTCATTTAAGGCTGGATGAACAACAGAACTCTTCTGCTTTTTTTTTTTTAGTGGTAAGGGTTCATTTATATGATGCTACATCCCTTTTTCATGAATGTCTGGCTCTATTTTCTCTAACAGTCAGCCTGCCCTCATTGCAACTCCTGCAAGACTCGTCCGTTGTGCAATGTTTGTGTCCTCAGCTCCATGACACTTCTAACTTTTCCCTCTCTTTCCTTCTCCTCTTAACTTTTCTCACACTGTGAAATTGCTTTTGCCAGAGGATGTTCCTCAGTCTCTTGTTCACCCTTTTACATCACCATCTTTCCTCTGTGCTACCTCGTACACCCCAAAAGGTCCTCCCAGATCCTGCTTGTTGGCCACCTTCCCTCCACTCACAACTGTGTGAAATTAGTGAACTAATCACGGTGAGGGGGTGGGGGAAGTTAAAGCTTGTTAGGACTGACTTCTATTAAAGTCATCTAAAGAAATTTGGTGTGTATCTTTCAGTCAGATTCCTTTAGCAGTTGGATACCTGAATCTTTTCTACAGCTTTTGGAAAATCTTTCCCAGGAATCTGTTTGCTGTTTACAGGGGCGGCACTGGGTGGGCATCCATCCACTTTCACACTGGATCAGACCAGAGCTCGGCGCAGAGACAGTCACAGATTATTTTGGTAGAGGGCAGTAACCAACTTCAATTCCCAGGCCACCAGCTCGTTCACCCAGAGCCAACTCATGTCATGGTCCCATACTGGGAAGGTTGACATAGCCATAAAAACAGCAGCCTTCACTGAGAACCTGTTACCAGTTTCAGATTTAATGTATCTATCACTTGCAAGGAGCTGATACTCTCACAGTGAGAGAGCCCTGACATAAATGTTAAAGGTTTTTCTGAGCATTTAGGTAGAATAAGGTAGTTCTGATAGAATCCCCTGTGAAATACAGATGCCAAGCACTATTTTCTATGCCCATAGAGGAGTAGCAGATAAGTAATTTGAAGTTTACCACTAAATTACCCAAATCACTTCTCTTTCTAATGTAGCTATTTCTTATTAAGTAGCTATTTAACTTCTTCTTTTCTGCATTTATAGGAAAACAATGAGTTGCTTTGAAAAATATCACCAAGCACATTCTAGAAAGTAAACAGTGGAACAATAGCTTATTACAATATCTAGATAATCTTACTAGTGTGCATAAAAACACGAAACAAAAAGATGGCAAACCCTGCAAAATTTTCCCCCACTTGTGAGTAACCCCAGTGATTCAAGTAAAACAACTCATGTACAGAAGTGTAAGCATGTATTACCTGTTTCACTGTGTTTGCTTTGTAACTTTATTGACAAAAGCTGAAATTCAGTCCTCACAGAATTAATCCAAGTTCAGTTCTTGCCACTGGCTGTTGTCAGGATATTATTTAGCTGCCTCTCTATTGTAGCTGTTTCTCTATTTTATTATCATTCAAAAGGAGTTTTGCTGGTGGAGATATTAAGAAAGTGTAAAGTGGTGGCACTTGTCACTATAAAGGGCAGGCTGGGACTCTGGCTGGAATTTGTTCCGAAGCAGGTGAGAAAAAAAGAAAAAAAAATGTCAATAGGGTGGGGAGTAGCTTGTTTTTATCAGTGTGCATCACTTCTAATAAGCTGTGTCTGTCCCCAGGGAATAGCACATCCCTGGCACTCACTGATTTTCACAGAGAGTTTAGGGATGTGCAGGACAGATCTGAACTGGGGCTTGCCTGCAACCTTTGCAATATTTGCCAGAAAATTAAAAGTGCTGAGAAGTTTTATGTGAGCTACTATGTGCAAACATCTTTAGGCGCTTATCTTATTTTTGAGACCTTTCCTTTTCTCCTCCTTCCCCATAAGGTTCTTGTTATTCCTTTTTTACACACTTTTCTGCCTTTTTCCCCACTGGCCACAAGCATTTGATTCATTTCAATCCACCAGGAAAAGGCTGAGGGAAAACCCTGCAAACTCTGTTGCTGAAAATAAGTTATTGGAAAAAAATAAAACAGATCTTGTATCCAGGGAGGAGAAGGACCAACAGTAGTGGAGTGATACTGATCAGGTTTCTATACCAGAGCACTCTGCAGCAGCACTGATGGAGCCTTTTTGGTATTGCTGCAAAACAGGAAGACAGAAGGAAACTGTTCATTTAGGTCAGTCCTTTTTTTTTTTTTTTTTTTCTTAGTTATTTAATCTGGGTCAATTTTGAAATTAAAACCTAAGGCATTTTATTTTGAAACTGCCAAAGTGAAATATTCAGGTGTTTTTTTAAAGTGTTTCCACACTCTCCTCTGCTGCGTTGACTGACAGCCTCGATTCACAGGCAGATCCAGTTCCTCTGAAATGGCATCTTTTGATGATTTTTCTCCTCCACATTTGTTTTAATTATTATTTTCATAACTCTTGCACCTCATTCACGAGGTTATGAGATGCCGCCATAAGCCAGAGCTCCCTACTCATGGCAAACCAGTGCCAGCACCTCCAGCTTATTACCATAGTAGTTTGTTGTTCTGCAACTCATGCTCTGCTATTTCATGGTGATTTTTTTTGGCTCATGATATGCCCTGCCTCTCACCACTAACTCAATAAGTGGTTCAGACTCAAGGTTTCTAATGCTGCCATTCAATAGCATTCACCTTTGACACATGGCGAGGGTTTAGGTTCGCAGCTGGCAGGTTTTTCTTTTGGAAAAGCTGAAAACTTGAGGTCTCTTTCTGACACTGCTGGAGAGAGAGAGAGACTCATGTAGGTATTGTAAGCCTGGAGCCTTCACTTTGGCTTCCAGAAAAGCAGGAAGCAAGGGAGAGTGTTGAGGGATAATATAAATTATGTATTGAGCAAAATACACAGGCAGCCTCTCGGTTTCCTCTTTGTAAGATCTGTGCCAAAAGCCTTAACATGCAAAGTTGTGAGAAGGAGAACCTGGGTCATGTTTCCTTTGGGTACACTGGGGGTTGGTGATAGGGCTCTGCAAAGAGCAGTGTGGTGTGCCTCGGCTGACTAGGGCCTTCACCCAAACTGGAGAGTGCAGGATTTGGAGTCTGCCCTTGCCTGTTAGCCTCAAGGAGATTTTTGGTCCTCTCACTGTGAGCATTTGCTTTGGTTTAATCTTGCTCTGTCCAGTGGATGGGACAAGTGAACGTAAAGGAATGGTATTCTCCTGGTATTCTCCTGCTCCGGCTTGCCTTGGTCCGTTTAGCACTCATCCATGTCTGAGCCCAAACAGCTTTGTCCAAGGCATGGCACACCATGCATTTCACTCTGTGAAGTCCAGGCAGACAGAGGAGAGCAGCAGAGTGCATCTCACATGCAGATTATGCCCCAGAGTCAAACACATCCTGCTGCATTGAGTTGTACGGTGTTTGTCTGGAAGATCTCAAGGGATTAAAACCAGTCTAAATTGAAAGAAGGATGAAAGCTGAGAGGCTGCTATCAGTGGAGGGAAGGAAGCCATTGTTTATGTATAGCCGGTCACTTGTAGGGCAGTTGGAGAGACTGCGCACCTCCTTACATTGTTGTGTCAAACTTCAAACTGTAAACCAGACCTCCCAACACCTCCTGAGAGGGGCCAAAATAATCATAAAATCATACAACGACTAGGGTTGGAAAGGACCTTAAAGATCATCGAGTTCCAACCCCCCTGCCATGGGCAGGGACACCCTCCACTAGACCAGGTTGCTCAAAGCCCCATC
>NW_010103814.1:12419-74167 GCF_000699245.1 Pterocles gutturalis | reverse complement strand
GATAACGTGTGCCTCCCCGTCTCTCCTGTAGCCCCCTTCAGGTACTGGAAGGCTGCTATAAGGTCTCCTCGGAGCCTTCTCTTCTCCAGGCTGAACAACCCCAACTCTCTCAGACTGTCCTTATAGGGGAGGTGCTCCAGCCCTCTGATCAATTTTGTGGCTCTCCTGTGGACTCTCTCCCACAGGTCCACGTGTTTTTTATGTTGGGGGCCCCACATCTGAACACAGTACTCCAAGTGGGGTCTCGTGAGAGCAGAGTAGAGGGGGAGAATCACCTCCTTTGACCTGCTGCTAATGCTGCTTTGGATGCAGCCCAGGACACAGTTGGCTTTCTGGGCTGCAAGCACACACTGCCAGCTCATGTTCAGCTTCTCATCCACCAATACCCCCAAGTCCTTCTCCTCAGAGCTGCTCTCTATCCATTCTCCACCCAGCCTGTATTTGTGCTTGAGATTTCCTTGACCCACGTGCATGACCTTGCACTTGGCCTTGTTAAATTTCATGAGGTTTGCATTGGCCCACCTCTCAAGCCTGTCCAGGTCCCTCTGGATGGCATCCCTAAATCATTCTGGTTTGGGCATCTCAGTAGCTTGTGGGATTTTGCACCCTGCAAAGTGGCTGGCCCCTTGGTGAGGTCAGGTGATTTCTGTGCTCTGCAAGGGAAGAAAAGTCAGTTTAGATGTAGAGACTGATAAATCTTAGCATTCAGAACTCTCCCTGTGTTGATCCTACTGGTGAGACCTTAAGCATTTGCTCTTAAAAAACTGGACTTCTGTTGAGGGTTTGAGGGAGGGAGTGGTGGTGGGTTTTCTCCAAATTTTTGCAACCTTGTGATATTCCAAACGGGACCCATTGACCAAGACTTCAGACTATGTACTACTGGAGGTCATGTTCCAGCCAACAGCCCCAGCCAACAGGGCCATGCTCTGCAGTACTAATGCAGGAGATATATTACTTAGTACACCTAAATCTTTGAGTCCTTTGAGTCCTACCCCATACACAAAATTAAGTAAATGACTACTGGCATGATAATTTGATCTTTCCACTGTCATGTGGTCACTTGTTAATTTGTTTCATGATGTGCCAGCTTCTAGATCTAAGACTGATATTACTCCCTGAAGGTTAACCATTATCTTACATCTTATTCATTAGAAAGCAAAGGATGTTGAAGTACCAGTGACATGAGTTTTCTAAGGGCCTCTGTTTACAGTAACTACAGGACAGCTTTGAAAAAAAATTGAGACTGGCATTAACGGTGGCACAGCTCACACAGCAACATTTGTATGCCCTCCTTGGGGCGTGAATTGTGAAATGCTCCAGTTTATTCCTCTCTTCTGAGCAATGCCAGCTACACTAACAGCAGATTTTGACATAGATTTTTTGTAAGGCTGTCGGAACAGCTGACATGCACCCAGCATAAAATGGTACTGTGGTGCATTGAGCATTGCCAGCAGCCCTTGCCCACTTTTTTAGGAGTCACGGCTTCTCCAGTGGGTGCAGCAGTGGCCTGGGAGAAAAGTCATTCATCCTCCCACTTGAGTGTAGCACAGACCCACATAGCACAGTCCTTTCTGTGAAAATCCAACGTGGTTGGAACTTAACGAAGCATATTCCCGGGTACTATTTGCAGCTGACTGTTGGCACAGCAGAGACTGGAGTGGCAGGCTGCATGTCAAAACACTCAGGCTTTTCCCTTGCATCATCTGCCCTAGCTATGAGATGACAAAACCAGCCCAACTGTTGCTTGTCACATAGCATAGCTATGCCATGGCCTTCATGGCAGATGACTGAGGTGAAGGTATTAACATAGCTGACATTCACTGTGTGGTGGCATGCTGTGCTGCCGGGCTCTGCCCAGAGCACTGTGGATGCTCACAGCACATGCTCTGGCTGTCTGGTTGTCCACCCCAGCCCTGGCAGCTCTCCTGCCCCAGCCCGTTGAGTACTAGAAAAAGAGAAATAAAATGCAGCATGAATAGTGATTTGAGGCTGTGATCATTGCTGCCTTCTGAAGCAGCCAGGGACTAGAGCTCCTGCAGGAAGGGTCTCTTTCCCAGATGCCAAGACAAAGGTCAGAAGTAACAGGGTCCAATTTTTCCCTACCACAGCAGTGAGCTTGCCCAAGCACACTCCTGCAGCAGCCTGGTTCCTTGGGCTTGCTGAAGTACATTCCTGTTGGCCTCAGCTCAAACCTCTGCTATCATTTAAAATCTTCATCATACATCCTGCCTTTTAGGAAAGAGCAGATATATAGTCACAGGCAACTCAGCACGTTGTATATCTCTTCTGTGTCCCTGATTTTAAAATCTCTTTTTTTGTATGGTGACAGATCTGCCTGAAGTTTGGGGGCTTGGCTTACATTTAGGTGAATGTGCCATAGGTCCTCGTTCTGCTTTCTGACCAGCCGAGTTAAACTTGTATAATTAGGTTTCTGGGGCAGTTACCCTGAGAAAGTGAAGCTGAAATTAGCTTATCTGCTGGCTGGACACATGGCCGGTTGCTTGACTTCCAGCCGCCTTGCACAGTATGGCACAACCCAACTGCATAGGCAGTCAAGGGAAAAATGAAGCCAACTTCCACTGCTGGATTTGCCACCCACCGGTACATTGCCGGGTCACTCAGACTCCAAACTTGGCCTGGCTTCCGGCTTTTTCCCTTCCAAGGGAGCACCACTTCCCTGGCTCTGGGCTCCTCCACCCAGCCCGAGCTCCCTCTGCCGGCCCTGGCCCTGCAGCACCTGCACCCAGACATGCATCCCACACCCGGGTATGCATCCTGCATCCTGGCACACATCCCACATGCTTGCATGTATCCCACACCACAGCATGCATCCCGCACCCAAGGACACATCCCGCACCCTGGCACACATCCCGCAGCTGGGCATACATCCCACACATGGGCATACATCCCACCCTGGGCCAGGCAGGACATTGGGGTGTGCTCCCCCCAGGAGCATCCTGCCTCCCAGGCAATGCTTGCTGAAATTACATGAGAGTGGAAGGAGTCCAGCTCTGGGAGTGGGGAGAGGTTTATCCCAGACCAGGCAAAAAGTTGTTTTGGTTGTGGTAGGCTCTGGAGGAGCCAGTAAGCAAAAAAGCCAAGCTTTGAGTTACTGGCCTGATTCAAGCACAGCTGAGCTCAGCCATAGTAGCAAAGTGTCCTGACCTTCATGTTCTTGCTGCTCAGAATTGCTCTATTTTTTTTCTGGAAATTCATTTGGGAAAATTTCACAATTTCCTAGGTAATATGTGTCGCTAGAACTGCCACATCCTTTCACATCACAAGAAGCTTCTGTTTCAGCAGATTGAATTTTTCTGAGAAAAACCTACTGCACATGCACACGCAGATCCCCTCCAACCCTAAAAGGAAGCCAGGATGCCCAGGTAGATTGCATTTGTGCTAAAAATGCAGGTGGTGTCAGGAAAAGGTGTGCTACTTCCATAGTTGCAACCAGCAGAAAAAAACCCAAACGCATTAAGCACCTAATTTTGTCTGAGGGTCCCTTCTTCTCAATGCGGCAGGTGCTTTTGCAGAGCCCCACAGAAGCCTGGCATCAGTCTGCACAAGCAGTATCTGCATGCCAGGGGGTTTGAATGTGAGCTCCTTCCTTGGGAGGAACTGTGTGTTGTTGCGTATTTGTGCTCCACCTACCAGTATTTTCGACACTATTGCAAAGGCTTCTTGCTTTTCTTTCGAGGGAGCTCTTTCACCATGGTAGTCGCTCAGAGGGCGTGGGGAACGTCTCATTCTGCCTCATCCCCGCTTTCAGTGCAGTCCTTTTATCGCCATGGGTTTCCTGGCAAAGGTTTCGTGGGTTTCAGCATGCTGAACCCCAGGCTGTACAGGTGCAAGGCATTCTGTGGTTTGCAGCGAGGTGGGAAAGGGGCTGCTGCTCGCTGGTTGGAAGAGAGGGAAAGGAGAGAAAAGGTGGCACAGCAGCCACTTCTTTGTGCTGTAGTAAGTTACTTTCTCCCCTCTTTTTGCCTTGTCACAGTCAGAGCCAGTACTGACAATCAATTATTAGGTTTAGGACCTCTTCTGGTTTGTTTTTTTTCTTCTTTTGAGGAAGAAGAAAGAAAGGGAAGAATTTTGGACAGGACAGACCTGCTATCACCTCAAGAGATGCTGACCTGAATCCTGAGGATTTTACCCAGGTTTTTGCTTGGGTAGGGATCCTTCTGATGGGAACAGGAATTGTGCTAAACAAGGACTACTGGATTTGACCCTATGGAAGTCACCTACAAACCTTTCCTGTGGACTCAGAGACTTCAAGCACTCTTAGGAAGTGCCATCATGCAGGCTCAAAATAATGTTGGGGCTTTTCTTGTCTCCCTTAACAGTTGTATTGGGTTTTTTTTTTACTTTTTTTTTTTTTTTAATAAACCTCTTTACAGTGTCCTTTCCCCAGCCAGTGGTCTTTCCTACAGCTGATTCCTAATGTTTTACAGGATGATTTACACATCCTGCCTTAGCAGCAGACTAATACAGAGGTTTGAATTACTATTGAATAAGCAGCAATGAAATCTCTATCAAAATAATCAGTAGTTCCAAAAACCACAAACAACAAAACAAGCGGAGTTGAACTAACTTAGCAAGACCATTTGTAGCATCAGGGACGGTGAGTCATTTGTCTTTTCCCTCCCTCAGCAGACTCCACCGCTGCCTTGCTCAGCCCCGGGGAGGGCAGGTGGAGTGAGTAGGGCATGACTTCAGAAAGTTTAAAAAAAAAAAAAAAAAAGAAAGCCGACATCACTCAGATCACATGATGCAAAGGGACCAATGGAGGCAGGTTCTGGAAAGGGGAACAGTTAAATTTGTAATTTTGGTTGTGTGAAACACTTCTTTGGGCCTCATAAACAACCACAGAACCACAAGTTGGGTACAGAGGCAGTCACACAAGAGCGGGTCCGGGATATTGGTCAGCAGGCAGGGCGAATCGTTTTGACTGCAAACCACAGAGTTTCGTAGAGTGGTAAGCATCATCAACCACAACCGATCCGCTTTTTTTTTTTTTTTTTGCTTTTTAAGAAACAATTTCGGAGTTCTTTCAGCAAAAGAACCTTATAAGCCTCTTTGTGCTGCTCCTGAGACACTGGGATAAAACAAAGCATGATGGCTGGGAGGAGGGTGGTAGCAATGACCATTCTTCATTTTTCACTTCCCAAGGTAGAAGAAATCATATATTCCTTCACTGTAAAGAGAGAGTGAGTTTTAAAGAGGAAACAATGGCTTCAAACAGCATATTTGAGTCACTTCCTTCTTACCAGCACTTCTTGAGAGGTAAGTGCCATTCAGACTTGCTAAATTTACTTTTTACTTTCCCATACTTAAGAAAGTGCATGTTTGGAGAGTATCTGAGGACATTCGTGTAGTACATGCTTTTTCCCACTTCAGTTTTTTTTGAGGCGCTCTCATCGAAGCTAGTATCTGAGCTTGCAGGAATACCATCTCATTACTTATCAGTCCGTTAAAGAGATTATAACAAGGACCCATTTAAGCTGTTCAAACAGCCATTGCATGCTTGTGAGTTTTCTCTTCATAAATCAAAGTGTGGTGGAATAACTCACACGAATTATTGCAGATACAATAGCAGTAGCACAAGCCCCTTTTGATTCTTTTTGGCAGAATTATGACTTTTTGAGACACTGCCATGAAAAATGACAGCCAACAGCATACAACACATATTGCAGGTTGAAACACGGGGAGTGAGCAGCATGCTGGTGTGTACAACCAGCAGAGCATGATGCTGTCTCACTTAACGCTAGACCATCAGCCTGGGTAAAGGCATGTTTGTCCAAAAGTCAGAAAAAGCTTAGAAACCTGCTTAAAGTTAGCAGTGACTCACGTGGCTCAGGAAAAGAAGTGGTGTGGATAAACTCTGAGTTTCTGTTGATGCTACGCAGGTCTCGGATGGCTGCGAATTATCGGCTGCAGCCACGCTTAGAGAAATGAAGTGGTCCGTAAAGGCTGAGGGGGGGAACTGAAGGACTTCACCCAGCAATCTGTCTTTATTCACCAGTGACCAAGCACAGTCAAAGGCTCCTTCTAACGTTCTCATAGCCCCCTGTGGAGCTAATGGTTTAGTGTTGGGTTATTCATACGAGTAAGCCAGGGACTGGCATGAGAAACTTGTCCGCCTCCTCGTAACTACCTTCCTAAATAGCTCATGCTACAGCTGAACTTTTCCGCTTTCCGCACAAGCCTTCTGAGCGCTCAAGCCCTTTTTGCAGCAGGGCTGCGCACGTTCGGATGACAAGGCACACAAAGCCTGTCGCAGACCGCTCATCGAGCTTGGCCGGGCTGCTGCCAGAGAGCAGCACTTCATAACTCTTTATAGTTACAGACTACATTTTCCCGGCCTCGCTGGCTGTGTGGGTGTGAGTCATGAGTTATTCGTATTAATAAGCTGGCTGGGGAATGCGGAAGGCTCGTCCCAGCTGCTGTGTCACAACAAGCAGCGGCTCTGCCGGCACCCTGCCGCTCCTGCAGGTCAGCGCTCCCTGGAGTGGGATGCCGGCGGAGGGCAGCCTGCCGAAAAGCCAGCCTGCTCTTCCGCCTCCCTTCAGTTCTTCCCCCCCCACGTCCGCCTTATCAAAAGTTTTTCTACATCTGAATCGCAGTGAGCTGCGTGAGTCTCTCGGGCTCGCAGCACCTTCTAGCCTGGGCAGGGGAGATGCTGAAGGGTGAGCAAGAAGTGTCTAACTGCTCTGCAGCACTCAGTGCTGACATTTCCTCAGCACCCCTACCAAGCAAAGGAAGCAATACTGCTAGAATAACAAGAAGGATCTTCCTGCCTTTCGTCAGCCTTTTTTTTTTTTTTTTTTTTTAGCTCACCCAGCTGTGTACTGTTTAATCTGTAGCACTGAAGACTTATTGAGGAAATTTTGTGCTTTTGTGCTTCTGATAAAATAACAAACAGAATGAACCTCATGGGGCACTGTGCTTGCAGCAAGTGCCAGAGCAGAGCCAGCCCACAGGATGGGCTGGGGACAGCAGGAGCCATATTGCGTGCAGGACCCCAGCTCTGGAGAGCAGCTTGTTGGACACCAAGAACTGATTCATCCAGAAAAGGAGGAGTTTCATTAAAACTGGTTAATCCAGCAAGTCATTTAGCTCAATACTCCAGAATGGGTTTTATTAGCCTCCTTATTAGTATTCTCATTATGGTCATTAATGTCACTATAGTGCAAGGATTTTGTGTTTCTTTGTGGACTGGGCTAGAAGTCTTGCTAGGCAAGAAGTCACGCTAGATACCTTAAGATGCTCATCCAGTTTTGGCAATCCAGGTTCAGATCCTGGTACATACCCAGCACAAGCAAGATCAAACTTCACCTGTACAGTGCTAGAAAAGCTTGGCCAACAGCGCTTTGGTTGAGTTATAAAGCAAATGTTTCATCATTGCGAAAGAATACTGTGTTTGAACGTGGAAGCCTGTGACAGTTTTCCAGCAGTTCCCTTTTTATTCCTTTCTTTACTCAAATGTACTTCGCACAGTTTCAAAATCCTGTACGCAGCAAAAGTAATGCTTGGGCCTCAGAGCAAGAAAAATAATCATCCCTAGGGTCAGTTGTTCTCACTCATATTTCTCAATAGTGTTTACATAGACCGGTCATTCAAAATGTCCTAAACCGTCTCTTTTCTTTTTTTCCCACCAAAATTTATTGCACTTTCTCTCTTAACTGAAATCGTGAAGTAAATGGAAAAATAACAAGTTGTTTTCTGCTGTGGATTTCACTTTATCAGTCCATGCAGTTCTCTGAGAAGGAAATCCATAACTCTTTTTTAGCCTGATACTATGTGAAATTTGGGAAAAAAGAGGGGAGTGGGGAAGCAGAACCATTGTTCCAGCCCCTGTGAGCAGTGACAGACACAGAAAGCCTGACATATTAATTGAATGTGGTACACCACAAAGGATATGGCCCTTTTTCTATCACACCGCACCAGGTCCTAGCTTCTGCCACTAGGTAAAGAAATGAGGATTATACTGAAACCTCCAGTGGTGTGCTCTGCATTCTGAACACATTCAAATGCTTACCAGCTCAACTTTTAAAGACAGCCCCTTATTCCTAATGGTCCTTTTCAATTTACAGTCTGGGCTTGGTGTTAGGAATACAGGGTAGGAGCATTTCTAAGTGTCTTGCTGTGGTGCAACCTGCAGAAAAACATCATTCCATCTCTTTCTCAAATGTAGGACTGCATCAGCCAGGCTGTAGTTTAAACTTTTATTCTAGCAAGATTCATAGTATAAGGATGGATTTGCTTGTTTTATTGAGGGTTTGACCCAGGTTCATGTGAATTGGCCTGGTCAACACAGTGATATTTTTCGAGCAGGGGGACCAAAACAAGACCTGTTGGAGAGTCTTCTATTAAAGAGCATACATAGAGTTTTTAAAGGGTGCTTAGATAATTACACGATATCGCCCCACCCCATAACTTCTTTTAACTTCTTAAGGCCATTAAACTGTCCTGTAAGGTTTCCTAATAATTTTGTCTGCAAAGGAAGACAGAATAACTAATCTTTTTGCAGGGTTTTTATGGGGCTCTAAATAGCATGAAGCATAATATTTTCCAGGAAGGCACTTTTTCCTCATTTTTCCTTTTGCTGCAAGGTCTAATTATTTCAGTATGCAAAGAAGGTTACTCCTGGTTTTGCCTTTGGTGCATCTTCTAGTAATTAATTGAGGCAATGAAGACTTGTGTTGCAACATTTTGTTGGTTTCTTATCAAATGGAAATGAACTCCAGCAGAGCACTTTTACAACATGGAAAAATGCACTGTACATACTTTCTTTTTACTTTTAATATGCCAAATAGTACCTACCCAATTGTGGGTTTCTTCCTTTGCAAATGCTAAATAAAACTGTAGCAAGAAGCTATTCCTGCTTTGAAGGGTTTCGCTGCCTGGACCCGTGGACACCTATACCTAAGCATGCTGCTTCTCATTGAAAGTTAGATGCTCTGAATTGCCTTGTGATTTACATTGGTAGACCCCTGAAGTCCCCAGTGTTATGTGTGAGCGGAGGGGTGAAGTAAGTGGAGTGCCCCTGTCCTCAAAGGCTACATCTACAGTCTCACACTCTCAGAGTATGAGACCTCCCTAGGAGTAAATGTTTGTCTGCAACGAGTGCTATGTGAGGAGCAGTGTAGTGAATTGATAATGACTTCAGCCCTCTAGAATTGGTGACATTAGCACAAATGGTCATATGCTAGAGGTAATTCTGCCAAAAGACACGTTTCTCTGGGACAGGCACTGCCGCCTATTTTCATTCACTCCCCCAGAAGAAACCTATCTTTTCACAATAGCATGAACTATGTTGTCACTGTGTAGGGGAGAAAGTTTTCCAGCATTTTTGTAGACTGCCTGAACTATGACAAAGAGTTAATTTGTGTCAGCATTATAAAATACTAACTGCATCTTGTGAATAGGAAATTGAACTAAAACTCATAAAAACCTTGGCTTACTAGAAGAAAAAACTTGCACAATGTCTGATTTACACAGCCTTCCCTCTCTTTGAGCCTTTTTTCATTTAAAAGCCTTGAGAAATATTGTGAGACCTGAATACAGGAATTCCTGTGAAGCAAGGGGTAAAGTATCTGACAGAGATGAATACCCTGCTTTGGTAAGATCAAGAGATTTTATCCTAGGCCAAAATATTAGACTGAGTGTTTAACCTTTCACACTCAGTGTAGTGATGTGTTGTGATGACAGTCTTAGCAAGATCTTGGGGTTATGGCTGGCTTGCAGATTCCTCAGATTGGCTTGCCCTTTGTCATGTGGCCATTAATAAGAGATTGTTGGACGGCACCTCTGCCTTGGACCATGCTTTACTGTGAGAGAGGGACTCTAGCTCTGAGTAGCTCTCTGGTGGGAAACAGAAGTATCTTCTCCACACTGATGGTGTATGCAATGTGAATAGAAAATAAACTGCATTTTTTTCCTGACTAGAAGATAATGATGGCTTAGTTTGACTGCTAAGCCATGACCCCAGTAGAAAAGTCTGCTTATCTTTAAATGCATGCATGAAGGCCAGTGATACTGGCAAGTTTATGAAAGTAATTTATGAACTCCTGAAGAATTTTGCTTCAGAACACAAATGAGTATCTGCATCATCCTGTTATTCTAGAAGGGAAAGTCTATACCTAAACAAAGAGTGACAAAGAAATTGCTGTTCTTGGATTTAGAAATCTACTTACTCGCTTTTAAAAGCTAAGCAGAAGCAATCCTAAGGAAACGCAGAGGGCATTTCTCTGTAAAACTATGAGATTGTTCCACCAACAGGATAAGCTCATCCGACTTTGACCCCCTGCCACATGCAGAGGGGACGCAGTGGGTCCCAGCAGTCTCTTCTGCACCTCTGAAGCAGTGCCCAGCGGGTCGGGCAGGTGTGTTAGCCCGAGGTCCTCTTGTCCTGTTGTGGAGAGCAAGGGTGAAATGCAGAGTGGGTTTGAGAGCACAGGGGGAATGCCGCTGGCAGGAAAAAGTCAGTGGGCTGGAGCTCTGCAGAAACTGCCAACTGCAGTGCCTCACAAAGTGATAATCTGAGGTTGCTCACTCCTGTGACAAGACAGGGAAACCTTTCTTCCTCCTGCACGCGTGGGGCAAGGGCTTGCACGTAGGAGGCTGCTGCAGAGTCCCTGGCTGGCCCTGGTAGCTGGGAGGAAGGAGGAGGAGGAGAGCTGCACCAGGCGGCTGGAACAACCTCCATCAGAGGCTTGGGCGGCTTGTGCCAAAATGCTTGGGTGCCTGATGGGCTGCTGGGCGAGGGCAGCAGTACGGGTCCAGCAGCACCAGCGGGAGGGCAAGGAAGAAGCAGCTCTGGCTCTGGGTAAGAGGATGGATTGAGGCTGGCTGGAGAGGGACCACCTGCTCTTTGAATCCAAATCCCCACCTGGCATCTCTGTCTTCCCTGTGCCAGCGCAGGCCTGCCGGACACAAGGTGTGAGTTTAAATTGGGGTGTGCAGCATTCCGGGTGGGGCGGCTGCTGTGAGCATCAGGCTTGCACACAGGGATGGGACATTCTGGCGTGCAGTGACAGAGCTCAGGACAGGCCACACAGCCCCTTTGCTGGAGGGGCATAAGCCTGACGGATTTTCCGTGTTCCTGCAGATCGTAGTGTGCAAGGATGTGTTTGCTCAGATTTTTTAAAATTTTTGTTTATTTACTTGTGCTTTCTGTTTGGTTGGGTTTTTTTCCTAAATGAGCTCTGATAGTCAGCTCACCCACTCACTCCTATTCCTTTCTCTGTGCTTAGTCAATGTGGCAAGGTATGGTGGAAATTTTTTTAAACAGTGGGTGGTTACAGACTAGAACTCATTGCCACAAAATACCATTGAAACTAAGAGTTTAGAAGGATCCTTAAAACATCTGGATCTGTATATACATAATAGTTTGTTAATATGTACCAGCCAGGTAAAGAAAAAGAAGCTTTGGAAGGGTTAAGTTCTCCCTTCATCTCTCACTGACGTATATCAGAGCAGAAACCGATCTCTGTTAAAGCTCAGAAAGAAAGCTTCCCATGTAAGCAGGTCTGCCACCTGCAAAATGAATTGTGGCTTCCTCCGTGACTTCTGGTGGTGACCACGGAGAGAGACAGACTACTGGCTAGATGAATCACTGGTCTGAGAGAAGGACAAGAAAACATTACACTACTTCATTACCTCTTCTGTCGTCTTAAGAGAATGGATAATATTTGTATGGACTTGAGTCAGCTTCCCAAACAGTAGATGAGTAGCAGGGATATCTCCTCTCTGAAGTGCATTAATGAACTGTACAGGGTGACAGCAGTGGTGGTGTTTGGAGCAGTAGAGAACCTACAAAGATCTACAGTATGTCAGTGAAGTCCATGCATACACCAGCATATCCACAGCGATGCTGAATGCAAGACATGTTATTCTTGTTGCCAGTGGAAAGGACACTGGAAATTATATATACAGATTCCCAATGTAATCACTTTTCAGAAGAACTGCCTTTTCTTCCACCTAGGTCCCAGCAAAGTAAGGCCTGGGCTTATGACCAAGATATATTTTAGTCCAAAACATCAAATTCTCCATAGAGATGTATTCAGGCAGTTGGGAAAAAAAAAAAAAAAAAAGGCATAGAAGAACTAACTGTGAAAGCAGAGAAGCAGGGAGTGACAGTAGCTGCTACTTGGTAGAGATTCCAATTCATCCTTAATACTGTACACAGGGCTCACCACTTCTGCTTGCAAGTGAAACCCTGTGAAATTGGGTAGTTTCACTTCAAGAAGATCTGTGAGAACATTTTCTCCTGCTTTGATCTATCCGGGTTTTTTTTCCAGACTGTGCTTTTTGTTTTGAGTTTATGCTTCTAGTGAACCCAAAAGCAGTCTGAGTCAGGGGCTTGGGGCTTTTTTTTTTTTTTTTCCTTCTGAGTATTTTGTCTTGCAGGGTGTTTTCTGTTGTCTGGTTTCACGTTGAAGCTGGGATTTTGAGATGTGCTCAGAAGCTGTCCTTAGGTAGGGTTTTGACTGTAAATTGAAAGTCTTACCTCTCTTGCAAATCTTTCCATGAATGCAGTGCAAGGAAACATGAAACCTGTCAAGTTTTATGTGATTTGCTATAAACATTTCACTCATCTGTACTTAGGGCAAGCCCTGCAATAGTCGTCATATCAGTAACCTTAGAAGGCATTGACCCAGCCCTTCAAGTGCCTTTTTGTTGTCTTTAAAAGATGACCATTTGTGAAATACCTTGCATGTTTGGAGCAAAGTGGCACAGCGCAGGGCAGAGTATCTGTTGTCTTTGTGACAAATGTCTTGCACCTTCTCAGCCCTGGCCCCACCTGCCTCTCTCATAAGCCCATTTTCTAACTGGTTTTACGACATACACCTGCGCTGTGCCGGACAGACGTGCCTCGGAGGTGTCAGGGCATTTACAGAAAGCTTGAACAAGTACTGAAGGATGCTGAGCTCCATAAGCATGTTCTAAAGTGCCCTGCAGTTGCCTGCTTTGGCAAAGGCAAGCGTGGAGCGTGCTGAGCGAGGCTGAGAGTGGGGTGTCACAGCCTGTGCAGTGGGAAGACCAACCTCCTTGCCTGCCAGCGCTCAGGTCTCTATTTATACTTGCTGCAGTATCAAAGGGTAGTGGAAGGCAAGCTGGTATGGCAAAATGAAAGCTTTCGTCTGTCTAGGCAGGATAGCACAGACAGATGCAGTCGCATGGGTGTAAGTCAGCAGCAGCCAACCCCTGGCAGACGTCGGTAACACCTCATGGTGGTGAGCGGAGGCGGGAGATGTACCTCTGGGTTTTCACTACTGTTATTACACAGGCTGGGTAGATTTAGGCTAGCACTGCTTTACTCCCACATGCCTGCAGGCATGCTTCCCCTTTTCTCTGTAGACATGACCAGGAGCTGAAAGCATGCCCCAGAGCCAATTCTTAGGATAATACCCTGGCTCCACCCAGACAGGCACGAAATGGCCATCGACTGCAGTGGGGCTGGGTCTGTCCTTTAAGGACAAAGAAACCTGTGAGAAAAACATGAAGTTGTGAATAAGACCGGAGGTGGACTTTGAATGCCAGTATTGACATGGGAGCTGAAAGAAACATAGCATTAAGGTGTAAGTGCAATTCATATGACTCCAAGTAGCAGAACTATGGCTTGAGAATAAAAGGTTTTGTCTCTTTTACCTCGGAAATATTGGTGTGGAACAATTAATTATGGCATATTGTGCACAGGTGTAGAGGGAGCCTTGAGTTGACTGGGATTTTTTCTCTGGTTGGTAGCTGTTGGTTTGTACTTAGCTGGTACATGAAGGGTGTACGCCTCACCCAGTGCACAGGTGAGGTGTGTTTCCTCACTGAGCAGTGAGGAGAGACTCTGCAAAAAGCAATCTTAAGCATATACCATCTCCTGGTCTTATACAGGACAGAGAGGGACAGGACTTCCATGACTGCAACCACAGCTTTGGAAAGCAACCCTGAAAGTGTTTTCCAATTAAGAGGCAATGAGGAGGAGGCCTCACCTGTGAAATCAGTCTCCACACAGCAAGGTTGCCATGGCTGTTGTCCATCTGTCCATGTTGCACATCATCCTGAGCAAGATGCTGATATGAGACTACATGCTACACCCAGTACATAGGAAGTGTAATTTATTTTAAAATACAGTTACTAGATAATATCAGACTTCTGTAAAATGCTTCTGTTTTTCAGACCTATATGTAAATGAACTTTGGGTTTTGCATAGGTGTGGTGTAACAGAATTCATATCTGGAAGATATGCTCAAGTTAAGACCTCATTAACCCTATTTGCACAGGGGGTGGCGGATCAAGTTACTGCAATATAGAGTAGTTTAATTGATCCTATAGACATTATGCAAATGCTTTGCAAAGAAATTCAGTACCACTTTGTCCATCACATCTCTGTGGACACCGGGTCAGAGGTTACTTCATGTGGGGTCCAAAGCAGACCTACATCCACCAGATCACTGAGCACACTTCTACACCGGCCTGATTCCTGTTTTGTTGACACCATTTCATCTGAACCCAAGCTTTGGGGACAGATAGCATGTGGAAAGCATTCTGCTTATGACTCCAGCTATGGAAATGGGGTGAGCCTGGAGATTTGTTAGATGGGGCACCCTCTTGCTGGAGAAAGGACAGCACAGAAAGCCATCGTGTGGTTTGGCCCCTGCATGCTTTCTTAAGACCTCCACTAATGCAGCCTGGAGAGATGCCCACCTCCAAAAGGAAAAAAAAGACACCTTAGTCTCTGCACCAGTTCTCTCTATAGCTTCTTCACAAAGCCTGTAAGAAGTGATGATGTATGGTGCTAAACACCTGCACATATTTTACACTAAGCATAAAATAACTTGCATATTGAAACCAAGATTCAGGTCTCATATGTGAACAGGAACTTATTCTGGCTGTACCGGACTGCATTGGAGAAAATTATTTGCTATTCTAAATGAAACAGGGTGTTCCAAGTACAGTATGTTGGCCTATTGTGGAAACTAAGGAATGAGAATGACTTGCGTAGGTAAAAAAAAAAAAAAAAGTGATAGGATAAACTTCTCGAGTTCAAAAGTGATGCACCAGTTAAATTTTAGTGAAACGATCAGAACTTTTATTCTCGTGGGGTTTTTTTTCTCCTAATAAGCATTGCAATGCATCTTTTTTTACAATTTCATACACAGCCCAAACCACTTTGAGTGCTATTTTTGAGGAGTGATGTTATTTTGTACGGATATTTTTGGGTATTTACAGTACAGCAGAAAAAGCATCAGAAAAGCTCCATTAGCCCCAAACAACTTATTTCCTTTACTATGTAGGAATAATTTTTACCAGTATGAACACTTTTACACCTGTATAAGTGCGTTCCCATTTGGGAAAGTGCTCTATCCCAAGTAGACCTGTACCAATACAAAGAGGGATTTAAGCTCCTTTCTGGGGTGAAATTATGTCATGAGATCAATGTCTATACAAGGAAAGATGATTTAGGTTCACATTTTACTGGGGCAATTAAAGCAGCCTAGTATTTTGTGTTCATGGTGTTTGAACCAAGAGCCAACAAAACCAGTGGAAAGACCTGTCTGACATCCTTGGGCTTTGGATAGGACCTGTGATGGGTGTTCTCCCCCAGATAAAGGTGTTAACAACCTGCAGTCACATCACTGGTGGCCCAGGTCAGCAGTCCCTTTTTACACAGCTGTCTTTACACCCTTGCACATGCGAAATACAGAGGGGTGAGGCTGGCTCCCCTTCTTTTGCTTTAGAGTGGCATCCCAGACTTTTCTGCCCTGTTTCACCATGCTCACAAGAGCTGCTGAATAGAAAATGGCACTGTGCAAGTTGTAGATCGCATTTCCAGCTGCCCACTGATGGGCCGGCTCCTTTTCACAGGCTCATTAGGGCAGCCCCCTCCTGCTCCTTCCTTCCCCTCAACCCCTCCATGCTTCAGGCATGTCCCCACCCTGCACGGAGAGAGGCAAAGCAGCTCCTGGGGCCCATGTCCTCTAGGTTTTGGTGTGTTGCTGCTTTGACTAAACCGCACCGGTTGGAGATCAAAAGCACTACTTAAACAGAAGCGGTTGGAGGTTTTTCAGGCTGTCTCATCTCCCCTTTCAGCCTTCAGAAAAGCTCACACTAGCCAGAGGGATTAGGAAATATAACAGAGCCCCACTGGGTCCAGGGGGATTAGACGGTGTCATACAAGCTCAGGGCCGTGGCTGGACAAAGAAAGTGCCCTTGGTCTGCATGCTACTTTCCTGAAGTCCTGCAAAGGGCACCAGGGAGCCAGGGCTATGTCCCTGCTCCCTGCCCAGGGGTCCGGGCATCCTGCTGTGCTCCTGGGAGACAGCTTCCCCATCAGGCATCTCCACCCGTCCTCCGCTCCAGTCAGAAGCAAGAGCAAAATCTGATATTTTGCTCCACAGTACGTACAAGTAAATACAAGCTCCTTCACACAGCAGCAGCGGGGTTTGGTTTCATAACCCTGGGCCAGTGAAAGCAAGTAGAGGGAGGAGAAGGGGTCTTTCTCAGTAAACAGTTTTTCAGCAAGGTTTTCATCTTCAGATTATGAATTATTCTCTCCATCAGACATGCTCTCATTTATTCTTTGCTAATTTCCTCATCAAATACTGCTCACTCTCCAATTTGTTCCTAAACAAATCCTGGTACACCCCGCAGCCCCCACAGGAGTGATTTCCCTGCATGAGTCGTATAGCTGCCGACCGGGTGGCACGCACAGCTAACCAAGGCAGCACGAGGTGCCAGCTTGGTAGGTTTTCTCCCATGTACATGACTTAAACCAGTATTTTTTTTTCCTGCCTAAAACCATGGCCTCTTCTGAAGGCTAATACAGCACAGTTGTAACATCTCAGCCCCTTTTCTTGCAAGGTCTTCTTGAAATTTTTTTCTTTTTCTGCAGGAAATGCAAGCAACATTAATACATCTCTCATTTGAAACAGAAGTTCAAAGAGAGATTTAAATCAGAATTAGAAAAATAACCTATATAAAAACATTTGCTGTCCTATTTTAGGAGATAATTAGCTGTAGCAAAGTTTCCCTCACTTATTTTTCATTGGTGAGAAAACAAACTACCTTGTCATTGAGGTTTTTATAAAATGCTGCTGTTTGCAACATTTGCCATGAACAAATTAACCCAAACATTTCTAGCGTATGACTTACACTGCTAATTTTGCTGCTAGTTTTCATTTCTGCATCTGGAGACCAAAATGCCTTCAGATATCAAAAAGTAAAAGAAAAAAAATGTGTATCATATATTTGACTGCTAAGGAATATACATGGAAAGAAAATCCATATTGAGCATTTCTTTCCAGAACCCAGTGCAGAAGGGAGGGTGAGAAAGTCAGGAAGAGAGCAAAAAGGGGGAAAAGTATTTTATTGTGTAGCAGAAGTGGTGTGCCTGATTTAGCCCTTGTATTAGCAAAGGTACTTTTCCTCAGCAAACCCCTGGGACACAGTGCTGTTTCTACTGGGTACTGTATTTTCCCTCTTGAGCAGGACATACTGCCAGCTAATTGTGGCTGACATGATTTTGGGGGATCGGTGGGAGATGGAGACACCAGCCCCAGCTGCTGGCATTTGAGACACAGGTGCTTGGAGCTGCCTATACCAGCCAAGCCAGCCAGAGCCGGACAATGCAATATAAACAGCTCCCATAGATTGTGCTCTGAGAATAATCCAGTGGCATTTTCTGGGGTTGTTTCAGAAGCTTGGTGTTTGAGCTGAGTCTTACATTGTTCATAATGTCATCCTACTGGCTTATTAAATTATCAGTCTTTTCTTCACTGGTATCTTCCCACTTTGGGTAGAATTAGATGGATGCAGGTGGCCAGAAAAAAAAAAAAAAAAAAAAAAAATTTCTGTGCCTAGCACCTGGTACTGGCCCCCTTTGACCGTGATGTCTGCAACCTCATCTCTTTCCAGTTGATACAGAAAGTTAGAAAGGGATACAAGGACTGGCTTCTTGTGGTGCTGGTATGCAAACCTACTCTTTAATTTCTAAGCTTGCAGGTAGTCCAGAGACAACATGTTGTATATTTCATCCTTTCTGTGTAAGTGGTGAATACACCTACAAGGTTTCTGAGTTTTTTTTCCAAAATCTCAAGTTTAGTACATTGTGAATAGGGAGCTATGGGATCAACAGGTGTGTGTTTCTGTGGGTTCTTTCTTTCCTTTTTCCAGTCTCTCCTAGAAGGCTTCTGCATAAGATTTAGCCTTTTAATTTAATTTTGGTAACACAATGAGATCAATACAGAGCTCAAAGGTGGTGCGTGCTGAGTGTGGGAGGGAGCACAGAGGTAGGAAAAAGAGAAGTATTTCTATACTAGTTCCTTAGCCTGTTACATTTTCATGTTTAGCATACACTAATAGATGTGAAACTTGGTAGGCAGCTTGTGTCAGAGTTATGATGCTAGTTATGATGTGGTAGAAAAAAGTGATGAGGATATTAAGCCAGAGGACTGGTTCAAGTACTAAGGATTATACTTACAGGATTTTTTTTTCTTTTTTAAAAAAATGTAACATTATCTTTCAGTGTGCCTTACAACAAATAAATAATACTAGTGATGCTGTCTTGCTTTCTGCAGGGGATATCAGCAGATATAGAAACCAGAAGACCTTTGCAGCATTAGTAATTACTTAGTAGTTACTTTATTTGTGAGAGTTAGTGATAGAATGTCCTGGTTTCAGCTGGGACAGGGTTAACTTTCTTCAGAGTAGCTAGTAGGAGGCTGCATTTTGGATTTATGCTGAGGAGAAGGCTGGTAACATACTGATGTTTATAGTTGCTGACAGGACAGTCAAGGACTTTTCAGCTTCTCTGCTGTGCCAGTGTCTGCAGGTGCAGGAGAAGCCGTGAGGGGGGCAATTACTAGCCCAGGATTTGACTTTAGGCTTAGGATTGAGACCCGAATTGGACAATGGTATATTCCATATCATGCACATCATGCCCAGTATATAGATGAGGATTTGTCTGGAAGTTGGCTCTCTGGCTCTGGGTGTCCCCTCTCTCAGGGTAATCTTGGTCTCTTGGACACTAGGGCTCTTATCTCCATTCTGGGATTGTGGTTTTGGGACCCTCCCTGATCCAGGATCGTTAGCTGGGAATGGGCTGAGCCTTGGTCATCGGGTGGTGAGCAGTATCACTGTGTATCACTCATTTGTATATTTATACATATTACTGTTATCATGATCATTATTATTATTTCCAATATTATTGTAGTTTGGTTATTAAATTGTTTTTAACTCAACCCATGAGTGTCTTTTCCCTTCACCCCTTTAATTCTCTCCCCCATCCCCAGGAGGGGGAAAGGCAGAAGGTGAGCGAGCAGCTGTGTTGTGTAAAACTGTGACACGGACCTCTGTGTTGCTACGCCTAAGCCCCGTGTAACTTTAGGATGCTAGCATAAGACTTTTTTAGTGTCATTATTTGGGAGACAATTAGAATTGGACCATACCAAGACCTGTCTCTAGCCACAGTGGATGCTAATGATGTGATCAGTGACATCATAAATGTTCTTGCCTTGTTGTTAAGGAATTGTTTGGAAAGCACTTGGGATCGGGATGGATTAAGATCTGCCTCAAACGCTAATGGGCAATTATGCTGCGTATATTAACTCTGTTAAATACAAGTGCTGTCATCATGTTGTTAATGTGGGCCTTCCCCACAGCCAGTGTAATGTGGTAAAAAGCTCTTATGCTACTGGGGCTGTGGAAAACTTACAAGAATTTGTCATGTTCTTCTCTGAAGCCTTGCTTCATTGGGAAATTTCAAAAAGCTAATTTGGGTTGCTTGATTGAAAGCGTGCAAAACCACTAGAAATCTTCTCCATGGAAATGCTTGGCTTATAGTAAAATTTCAGACGGAAACAGCCCATGTTCTGAATTCAAGGCAAATCTAGTTTGACGTATTTAAAAAGCCAAGACATGCTGTCCTAGGCAGAACTAGTGAAGGCTGATTTCCTACAGACATGGGTCTTGTGGCTGCATTCTCTAACATCCAGTAAGGCTTTAATCTGATCAAAGGTTTTTCTTGAAGAATCTCTGAAATCTCTCTTGGGTGGCCTTCAGCTGGGAGCACTGAGACAACCTCTCTGCTACTGCTCTGTTTCGTGAAAGCCGTAGGAACTTAAGACCACTTGTGGTCTATCAAATTTAGCTAAAGTTGACCCACAAACCAGAAAAGCTAGGGAAAGTACAGAGAGAATGACCACATAAGCACTGCCTCCACAGAAGAGCAGGCTGACAAAGGAGCTTTGCAGTTCAGTTTGACATGCACTGGGACAAAGTGGTACACAAAGATAGTCAAATACATTCAGAAGCTGCTTAAACTGCTCCAGGAATAGCATGTTCCTCATCTTCATGCATGAAGAACCAGGGAAGAGTGGTCATATCAGAAGCCTAGGGGAGAGAGAAGTGGAAACAGAACCTCAACTTTTTTTACTTACAGTTCTGAGCCCGATTATCTACAAAATGATCTCCTGTTTACCTTGAATTTCAAATCTGATCAAGTAGATGTTTTCATCAGAAAGTTGTCTTGGCATTACACTCATTATTTCAGGGCCCAGATATTGTACATCTCCAGCTACAACTGGGCAGTCCAGTTCAAACAGCAAACCATAAAGGAAATCCAGGAAAAAATCTTTTCCTATTACTTTTGAGCAGGAGGCAAACTTGAAAATATTATGAACTGTTTGGGGACAATATGGGAACAGGAAAAGAAATGAGACTATCTCACAAACAATTGGTCTTTCAAGACTCATTCAGCTCGTTAGAATCTCACATCCAGGAGGAGCAATGCACTAGGGTTTTCTCCAGCCTGGCTTATCACCATCTTGGCAGTAGGTGATGCTTTGCACCTCCCTGTGCCAGGAGAGCAGGGGGGACAGCCATGGGCAGGGAGAGTGGGAGTAGGGTGCAGTTCAGTCCTACCAACCCAGCTGGAAACTTCACTGCTTGGAGACTCCCTGAAAACTTTCCAGGTTCCAGCAAAGCTGGAGGTTGGTGTTGTGGGACAGGGAGATGTGAGAAGAAACCATGCCTCCATTTAGAAGTGTTTCTTCTTTTTTTTGCAGAAAATATTTCAAAAGGAAAGCTTGGTTTTTCTAAAAATTTCATTCTAGAGCTATATTTATTTGCTGCTTTCTCTAGTGTTGATCTGCTGCAGCACAGGGCAGTGCCAGAAAAGCTTGCAGGTTAGAGAGCCCTGCTGCAGCTCTGCTGCAAAGCCTGCGCTGCCGTTGGCATGGGCTCCACCTCTGCTGACAGAGGCTAACCTTTGGCTAGGCAGCTATCAGAGTGGGGGTAGAGCATGTTTTGGTTTTCCCGTGTCTAACTTCTGAGCAGAAAGCCAGGCTGGTACCTCACTTGTTTGCAGAGATGACAGGCTTCTCTGTAGGTTAGCCCAAGCGACCTTGAAAAACAGAATGTGCTTCTTGAGGAGACTGAGCTTGGTGCAGGGCTTTTGCTAACACTGTGGTGAAAATGGGCAGTAGGAGCTGCCCAGCAATGGTGTCAGGAGCCCTAGCTCTGCCACAGGCTCTAGTGCTGCTGATCGTGAAGGCAGTCACTCCTTTGCCTCCCCTGGTAGCATCTCCATTCAACTAGTCCTGCCTTGTGCCTTCGCTCCAACCTGTGCAGGGGCACTTCACAGCAAAGAAATAATTCTATCCACATCCATGCTGCCATTGTGCCATGGGGCATCAGTGGCTGCTGCACAGACTGAGGAGGAGGTGAGGAGCTTGGATGTGCCCTTGGTGCCTAAACATAGCACAAGCACTTTCTTAATAACTGCTTTTAGGTGAAATGATAAAAAGCAGGCAAGATGGAAGCTCAGCCTTTCCTCTCCAATGTCACCAAGCCTGTACCGCATGCTTCTTGTTTTGCTCATCAGTGGAGGGCTGCAGGAAGGAGATAGGTCTGTCCTCTCCACGGCACCCTGCCTGGGGCACACCTGAAGCCTCCCCACCCAGAGGAGAGAGCCCGGTAGCCCCGCAGCAGCGAGAAGGACCCGCGCCACCCCTCACCCAGAAGTTATGGGGAAGCTGTCAGCCTAAGCAGAGGCATCCTGTTTGTTGAAAAACAAGTGACAGTTGAAGAAGGGTTGCAAGAGCAAGAAAACCGCAGCCCCTGCGCGGGGCTGATAACAGCCCTGCGCCGCTTTTGCAGCAGTTCCGTCCCTGCTGAGCACCAGCGGGGGGATGACACGAGCCTCGCTGGCGCTTTCCTGTTTCGCGCTTTTTCCCGCTGCCGTTTCTTGCTCTTGAGTTCTGCCACATTTTTTCAGTTACTCACTGGTTTCTCAAAAGGGCCCTCCCCTGCTAGGGGGGACCACAGGCATCTGCAGAGCTGAGCAGGAGGATAGGGCTGCAAGGAAGTGCTCTTAAAAGTGTGTACCGGGATGACACGAGCCTCGCTGGCGCTTTCCTGTTTCGCGCTTTTTCCCGCTGCCGTTTCTTGCTCTTGAGTTCTGCCACATTTTTTCAGTTACTCACTGGTTTCTCAAAAGGGCCCTCCCCTGCTAGGGGGGACCACAGGCATCTGCAGAGCTGAGCAGGAGGATAGGGCTGCAAGGAAGTGCTCTTAAAAGTGTGTACCTCTCATGGCTTGGGGGTCCACAAGTTTGCACCCACTCCTGCCTCCCTGCCAGCACTCCTCAGCCCGGGATCTCAGAGCACTGTATGAGGCTTTGTTTAACCCCACATTCAGAGCACTTGTGGAGGAGACCAGAACTGGTAACGCAAAGGGAAAAGCATTTCTGGCTTGCAGTTGGGCAAATAGAGCTGTATTTAAATCTCTGTCCGATGCAGACTTAGACCCCCGTTCTGGAACTACGCGTGACTTTATTGCCATGACCACCACTGGCTCCCTTGGGTCTGGTGGGAACCCTTTTGCGGTGGTGAAGTGTGTGCATGCATGCGCGTGTGGTTTCTGTTTGCAGCATGAGGAGCTTTGACTTTGTGTACAACTACGTAAATGGTGCTCATCACCTCTTCAAAACTAAGTGCACGTGTGAGGCTTAGAAAGCTTAAGCTCACAGATGCATGGGCTACAAAACTGTTGGGCACGTGTATCTCCCTCTGCAGGAAGCTGGGACATTGACTGGGCTTCCCATGACTTAGGTTTACTTGGTTTGAACGTCTCACCTTAAGGTTCAACCATGTGTTAATATAAAGGGCTTTCCATTCTTCCTCTCTGATCAGAATGCTAGGGCTAGCAGAAAAGGGGTTTTCTTTCTTCAAGCAATAATGTTATTTTTCTTGAGCTTTGCATAAAATTCATCAGAGCACTCTTTTTCCAGAAAGGTATCTCAGGACATGCTTGTTTAAAGCATCTCGACCAGCATTCTTATTGGCATCAGTTATGTAATCCTGATTTTTATTTTTTTTTAATTTACTAAAAGATGGGCTTCTAGTAAGGAATTCAGTTTTCAGGAAAAAACACATTGGAAAATTGCTTCAATAAAATGTCAATTCACTTTGTTCTTATAAAAGAATAATAATAAAAATGAAAATGTGGAAAACATTTTAATTTCAGATGCTGCCAAAACCACTAACTTTTGAGTTTCGTGGTTTTCCCTGTGACTTTGCCCTCTTTCTTTTTACTAACACACTATGCTGCTGTGTTGGGATCTGTACAAATGTACGGGAAAGCACCCTGAAGAATTTATAAACAAGAAACCAAATTGAAGGTAGGTGAAGAGTATGGTCTTACTCGACCAGTACTGTTGAAACTTGGTTTATGAAAAGCATGAAATGAAACAAAAAGATAAAAATTATTTTGGCAAGGGCTAACGTCAGTCTTGCAAGTGTGTGGAGGAAGTTAGAGAGCCCTCTCTGTAAGCAAAGCCTGTCTGAAGTCACCTCGCTCTCCACATATTACTCTCCACCCATGCTTTTACTTCTCCCCTAGCTGCAAAAAAAAAGCACTTGACTCTGTTTGTTTGCTTGTTTCTGTCCCTGTTGCAGCCTGTCTCATTTCAGCCCAAATACTGGGATCCCTCAGGCCCTCCCAGGGCTCTGTGCTGTGTAGGTTCCCTCCCCATCCAGGTGCACACTCCTCTCTCCTCTGCTCCTTCCCCATGCAAGCCCTTTCCTGGCCCCAGCTCCTTGCAAAACCCCCTCTCTCAGTGGAGGCATCACAGCATATGCCCCTCTTGAAAGTATACTTTTCTGTGTAATTTATTGCTAAGTAAGGGAAACACACATGACTTTCTGTATTCAGTAACCCATCTGCATTGGTTTCTCTTTTAAAAAGCTTGGTTTAGGGTATAAAATCTTCTTTCCTTTCCCTTTCCTTGCCACAGAATATACCTGGAGACCAGGGCAATAGTGAGCTGCCTCTTTAGCTGCTGGACTCAATTAACAAAAGTTGCTGCAAACAGCTGTTCTAGCCACCGTGGCAGTTTTCCAGGGCTTGTTTTCCTTGTGTTTGAATATAGAGTCAGGAGGTAGCAGCTCACCGCTCTCGTCCCGCTTCCTACCCCATGCACCCCAAGGTGACGGAGGATCCCCCAGCAACCAGGACTGTGGCATTGCTGCCCTCGCTTAATAGAGGCACTGTTGTTTTATAAGTTGTGGTAGCTTTTTATTTTGCTGGCATGAAAGGATAGCCTTTTGCTGTGTGGCTTGCTTTTGCTGAAGCCTTTTGTAACCCCTCAAAGATAAAGAGTGGAGAAACTTCCAGGTTGTCCAGACAAAGCTTTTACAAGGCAGAGTTTAAGGATTGCAGGGTACTTGCTCTGATGGGTTTTGAATGCTGTAGTAATAAGGATTCTTTCCATCCCTTCCCTTAGGTCATTCACTGCGAGAATTTATGGTTAAGGATTTTTCCTTAGCATTCAGCAAGTTTCTCTTCTTTTGTCTAAGTCGCCTAGTTACTCTAGACTATTATAGTTTATGAATGTGTATTCACAGCATACAATATAAGAGGTATATATACACGTGTGTGTATGCATAGTTATGTCCATACCTTGTGTGTATGCACATTTACTTTACACCCTAAATAATACCTCTTGTATGTTTTATACTTTCTAAGTGTTTGCAGGATGTGCTGACCATGCCACATACTCATTACTCATCCAAGGACAAACTCTCCAAGCTGTCCTCATAAACCTGTTTCTCAACCCTGCTAGCTACACACTCCTCAGATTGCCTCCTTGCTCTGCACCAAGGGACTGCAGCGAGCGCAGCAGCCCCGCAAGCCCATCCCCTGGGCTTGCCAGGAAGGAGGCTGAAGCCATGGCCCCTCTCACGTCTTTCGCACAATCTCTCACCAACATGTGCGACAGTGCCGCACCGTGACACGTGTTGGGGGAGCTTGCGGGGGGAGGGTGGTGGTTTTGCAGCACATGGCTCGTGGGAGGGAGCCAGGGGGAGAAAGTGGCTCTTTCTGTAGCCCCGTGATGATAGCTACATGAGCCAGCCTCGATGGTGATATGTTATGTGCCTGCTGGGACCTTGAACACTGACCCAAATCAGCCTGTAACAAAGCTGGCCAGCGGTCCTCTGTATAAAGCCCCAAAAGGGAACATGCTCGTATCCCCAGGGCTGGCTCAGACCATCTTCTGAGCTGCTGTGACCCCTCTGTTTTGAGCACTTACTCCTGTGCATGGATCTGCTAGGTGGACGGGATGGAGTGAGATACTCAGAGTGCCTGCTCCAGCACTGGGACAGAGTGTGTGTGAGGGCGATGAGGAGGAAGGGATGGGAGGTGGAAGAAAAGGTCTGAGATGGAGCACAGAGTGCTCACAGGGGTCTGCCCTCTGGTAAGAACCATTATCATCCATCCCAAATAAAGCCCAATATACTCTGGTTTACATACCTCTTTCCTTCACCCCCTCCTTTCAATTTGCAGCTGCCCTCCCAAAATCAGAGTAGGTGATAATCACTATACTGAACTGAGACTAGTTTTCCTTGCTGAGCTGGGTGCTGCATAAGAGCAGCTGAAAGAAGGCATCCCTGCCTCAGACAGTTTTTTAGCTTAAAAATAAAAAAGCCAGAGAAAACAAATGGACAAACAGGCAGACAAGACAGGCTGGCAGGTTAGCTGATGCTCTGACACAGCAACAGCTTGCACCAAGTTTTTGTAGGTACCACAGCAAAGGAGGACTTGGAGGGCGATAGTGGGACAGTATTGCAGGGGTGCGACAAAGTGAGGACAGCATAGGGGAGGGGCAGAGACATTTGTTTGAAAAAAATCTCCTAAGTGGTTGGGTAACAGCACGAGGCACCACGGGCTGAAGAGTGGTGCATTTGGCTCCTTGATCCTAAAAGGCAGGTGATAAGCAGGGTGGGGCGGGCTGGGAGCCTGCCTTTATCCTGTCAAGGGAGTACCACAGGTATGTGGCTGCGCTGCTTGCTACCACGTCTGTGTGGGGATCAGAGGAAGATCATGGGGTGCCAGGCAGTGCCACTGTTTCTCTCCCCATTCCCCTGCCAGCACTGGGGTAATCCCAGGCCATGCCTTTGGTGATGAACATGCCAGGTCCTCCCAAGCCGGTGTGAGGAGTCACTGGCTTTTCCCCAGAGGATGCAGTGCAGAGCCATCCTTCCTGGGTGCTACAAGCTGGCACTTGGTACCTCTCTGCACAGGTCTCTGAAAGAGCCTGCTGGTATCTTTATCTGTTGCTAACATCCGTTTGCATTTATTTACCCTTTCTCTTCTATCAATGGAAGGAGCTGCTCCTTAGAAGACAGCCATAGTCAGCAGCTTTGACTTTATGGTGCCGTGATTAGCTTTGATTTCATCTTGCAGTTACCAGAGTGTGAAGGCAATGCTGTTTGCCCCGATGAGTTTCATAGAAAGCAAAGCTGCAAAAAGTATTAGGTTTTCTCTTGTGGGAAGGCGAAAGCCACGTACACCACTAATTCCACCACAACCATTCCTTGGTTGCTGACGATAGGCAGGCTGGAGGTAAATGGGGTACTCTGCTAGGCCACAGATAGGGCTAGCTGACCACATTCTTTCCAACAGCATTTCATATTTATATTGCCTTATTCCCAACGCACCCTTTTTACATTTGACAGAAGAGCAGAGAAGTGCAGTGGTGCCACTCCTCACCTCCCAAACTTAGCAGCTGTGCTGTGGGAGAGGAGCATGGTGCAGGAGGCTGGACTAGAGAGCTGATGGTGCATGGGAAAAAGCTTGCATCTGCACTTGTGGATGGGCCTTCCCTGGATAGAGTACTTCAGGGTTTTTTGTTTAATTTTTTTAGTCTTCTTCCTACAAAGCTTTTCTTTACTAAAATGCAGGAACAGAACTGGTGCTGGAAAGAAGCATGACAAATCTTAAAATGTTGAAGTTCAACCGAAGCCTGATGTAGGCATGAGATGGCCGTCCTTTGTTTTGGCCCAGGTGTGCAGTTCATACTGCAGTTTTTTTCATATAAAAATACCATCTTAAAAGGATTATTTGGTTTAACCACATATCTACAGTCTCCTGAGGGGGCTTCATGTCCAGCTTCCTCACTCAGTGGTCTCTGCAAAGCTCTGCATCTCCTGATTCAGCACAAAACTCTTATACTCCAAAGAGGCAGGTTCAGCTTCAGGACTTCAAGTTGACAAGCTCAGATCAGAGCTTCCAGTTTAAGCTGTGAGGAAAAACTTACAGCTTGTGTTTTACGTTTCTGACCCTCAGAAAAGGGTTGCCTAGGCGTGAACCATGAATACCTATCAGTAGGTTTTAAAACAGGTGGTTCATTGTCTATTCCCTACCATCTAATTTGCAATACAAATGGCTTTCTCTTAATAAGGGTTTTCCACTCAGATGAACACAAAAGCCATTATTTGTTAACTTGAGCTAGTGTCAAAAACAGGTCCATTTCCCTTACAAGACTAGCTAAAGGATAAGTGTCACTATTAAACACTTCTGTAAAGTGTTGCTGTCTTAGAATATTTTGTTTTCTTAACAGAAAGCCATACAGAACACAGCTTGTGTTAATGACTAGCCTGAGAGCCATTCCCCACGGATTTCCTTAAAACTCAAGAGGTATCACCTCTTCTGAAGAATTTGTCACAAAGCCTTTGTGGCAGTTTCAGAACGTCCCTTTAAATGAAGATAAATCCCTCCTAGACTATTTCTGGGTACTCCTCATTTTCTAGATGCAAAACCACCCCTAAAAGGCAGTGGTTTAGGATGCAGGATATTTGGCAGCTGCTACAGTCAGCTCTTCTAAATTGTCTCTTTTGGTAAAGGCCAGGGTTCCAATGAATGGAAACCAATTTCTCTAAAATTATTGAAGTTCATTACAGTGCTTGGGAAGCCACGAAGGCTATTCCAGTGTTGGCAAACCTGGAAGTCCAAACCCTCTGTGCACCGATCAGATGAAGCAGAAGCAGCAAACGTATAGCCCTCCCCAGAGAGCCCAGCTAATACCTGACATGTCTTTAAAGGAGAGAGGGCAACTCATGTACTCATTCCTTGTCATTTTAGGAGCAGGCTGTGGGTGACAGAAGAGCCAGGAAGGATCTTGCTTGAGGGGAGGCAGTTGCTGGATAAGCCTTGAGCTGAGCTGCTCAGTAGGCACAGCAAACCTGTGGTAGACTAAGGCATCGACTTAGGGATCAAACCTGGCTCACATCCTCATCAGCTCTCAGTGCAGAAAGGTACAGAAAGTGCTGCTCGTGCTGTCTTTACCTGGTTTGCAAAGCCGGGTTGCTTAACCTAAATGCGTTATGTGGTTGGTGCTGCTGACCTGGATGCACAGCTTCTTAGAAACCTCAGAGAAAAGGCTGCTTATTGTGTGCTTGGTGAATGCCTCTGGGTAGTTGGGGGCTTTTTTTATGCAGTGCTGGAGCATATATTTTTAAAAAGTCCTTGAAATGCAAGTGCCTGAATTCTATGAATTACTGTGGATCAGCATCCGGTAAGCTTGCTGCCGAGTAAATCAGGAAACACATGGTGTTGAGCAATCCCCGCTGCTGTCCAGATATGCCTTACAGAGGGTTAGGAGCAGGGGCCAGGGAGGCATTGATATGTTGATATGACAGCACCACTCGAGTAGATGAAAGTTTCTCCTCTTCTATAAGAGGAAGCTGCCGGGGAGCAGCCTCATTTGCCTAAAGGACAGGTGGATTTGCTTTGTTCTGTTGTGAGCTCTCTTTTTCATCTACCTTCACTCCAAAGCAAAATGGGGCAGCTGACACAGAGGAGGGTCAGATGTTTGAAGATGGAAAAAAGGCATAAAAGATGTGAAGACAGATAGCTGTAAAACTAAATGCTATTATTCTTAGTTTAAAACAAACAAAAAATCTCTCTGACCTCTATGAAACAATTTTCCCACTATGCTGATTTAGCCATCTTTTCTTATCAGTATGAAATAATTCCTTCCCTAATGCAAACAATATGCTTGCCATAAGGACAACAAATAGCTGTGAAGCTCACACTGTAGAAATTTCTGGAGGATCAGCAATACTGACATGACTCCTCTCCTTGTGAATTTGCCCCAGCCTCTTCAGGTCAAGTCTTCAAATTCAGCTCTTCAGATTCTTCATTTAGAGCAGAAAAAAAAGCATGCTATGAAACCAGAGCTATAAAAGAGCAAGTGGTAGTGTCTAGACAAGGGGACTTGAGCAAAGCTTCTCCTCTGGATGAGTCCCCACTTGAGGCAGATGCGGCAGAGATGATTGTGGGGAAGGAAAAGCACAAGGAGAATCAGAGAGAGTTTCGTAGGGGTGAGGAGGAACCACAACAGACAGAAGGAAAAAGCACCCCAGTTTAGGGGAAAGGAGATATCAGCAGAACAAGGAAAACAGAAAATGGAGAAGGTGGAGAGGAAAGGAGGGAATCAGCCACTGAAGAAGGACCCCTTGGGACAGGCAAGGAGTCGGGCCACACCTTTCCCCTCTGTATCTCCAACACAAAAATCCCCCTCCAGGCTTTTGCTTCTTTGAAATGCAAAGCAGGTTCATGTGCCCCTTGACAGCAAGGAGAAAGGTCTTCCATAAGTTTCCTCCTACTGCAGCTCTGCTGCTGCACAGAAAATTTGGTCTTTTCTGTGAATATGTGACTCAGCGAACTTTAAAACCTAAGACCCCAGCTATGGGGTGTGCATGCTTATACTGTCAGGAGGCTAGTTCTTATTCTACTGCTCTGATGCCAAGGCTTCCTGGTCCATACAAAAAACTGGCATCCTGTATTTGACAAAGACATTAGCTACAGTTCTGAGTCCATTTCCCAAGTCACAGGGCAGCAGAAATAAAGCTGCATGTCCTTGCCCTTGCGGTAGCACCTCTCTGAGCACAGGCTGGGATGACTCCTATCAAAAGCAACTGTTGGGCTGGGTCAAATTTGGGTATTTTTTTGCTCAGTCTTCAGGGGTGAATTGACAGTGTAGTGTCACAGCAGGCATTCAGAATGACATTATTTTATTTCTCAATTTAACTCAAGAAGACAAAACTGTTACATCATTCTTAGTGAAATATGTACACAAAAAAAACCCCTTTCTGCTGCAAAATCCCAAATCCCGGTCAGGAGATAAGGAGGATTACACAGTTGATGATGTTTACTTAAGTAGTGCAAAAAAGCCCCAATTCTGAATTTGTGCATGGTCCCTTTAACCCAGTAGCACCTGCCAAAGGACATCCAATAACCCACACTTCAGCTGGGCGAGCACACACAAAAGAGAGTGTGAGGCACAGGACTTGCGTTACAGGCCAGCTGCTCACTAGGACCATTACGCTTCTGGGGGAAAAAGGGTCCAGATCACTTTTGTGGCTTTCAACGGAGTTTATTTAAAAGCTGGGGTCGTGGGAGGAAACTGTATGTGTAAGTGCTGAGGAAGAAGAACTAGTTTCTAAGCAAGCTGAGAAGATCACCTAGACTTGGATTTTATGCATCTTGATCATTGGTGTTAGCATGAGGTTTTAAATGTTAGGTAGTATTTATTCACTATGTACAATTAGTCCTTCCATAGGAAACAGGCTGCAGCTGACCATGGTAGGAGGTTATGGTGCAACTCTGAAGTGATACCCAATATTTGGTCTACTTAGGGGCACAACTTCACATTTCCAGAGGTTACCAAGGGAATTAAGAGTCCATCTTTCACTTACTTTTCAGGGAGCTGAGGTACCAAGCTTGTTCCACATCCTTTCTGAATCCAAGGCTGGGAGGAGACCTTGGGTTCAGAAGGACTCAGCACTGCCGTCTGCCCACAGAGGAGCCTACCCACCTGGTATCTGTCAAAGTGCTGTGGAAGGAGAGCAGAAGATGGTTTTATGAGAAAAAAATCTCTTATTCTTCTTGTCAGATCCCAGCTTGAAACAAGTGTGGCTTTGACTGCTTCAGATTTTAGCCACAATTGCAGATACAATATGGCTGGTAGTATTTTGTGCACTCTCTGATTAAAAAATTAAGAGCCTCATAATGTGGAAGCATAACCATACCATGTCCAGCCAAAAATCCATCTGTTCCCATATCTTCTCCCAGAGAAAGGCAACCCACAGGTACTTAAGCAAAACATGTAAGAAGTATAGCAAGCATGATATGCTTTCCCTGACTTTGGTAGGGGCTTTTTCTGCCATTAGCTTGCATAGTTGCTTTCAAAACTTTTGACATTCACAGCTGACTGTAACTTAAATTATGCATTGTGTGAAAAATATAGTTCCCCATGATAGGTGGTGCTCAGGATTTACATGGGTAGATTAAATAGCTGGTAGGATTCTTCAGCTCTATCAGTCCTCCATAATTTTTCTTAAGATACTTATGGTTTTATTCCCCAAATAAATTGAAGAGGGCTTAGATGGATGTGTCTTCTTTGGAGATATGGATATATAGTGGATTTTTATGTAGGACAGTGAAAAAGTAATCTATTTGTTTAGTAGAAAAGCCTCCTTTTTGGAGACTAGCTGCTTAGAAATTGAAGGTGCATAAGAAATTGAAGTTTCAAGAATCCTAAAGACTCTCTAACTTCAAATAAACATGCAAGTCTTCTGTGAAAATATAATGCGAAAAATATAATGGATGTATCTATTCAATTATTTCATTACATGTCTTTAATGAAGTATTCTTTTTAAAAATGAAATGATAAGTCACAGGTTTGTTGAAGTCTAAATAACTATTTTTCTTCCACTTAATTCCTTCCTCACACACATAACGAATTCAATGATTGAAGGTTGCTAGCTTTTATTTTTCGCGTTTTTTTCCTTGGACTTTACACTGAAGAAGCTTCGAAAGCTATAGTCCCAGAGATAAAGATGCATGCTTGCTTTAATCAATCTGTAACTCATCAAAATTGAGGAAGTTCAGTAAAATGGCAGAATAGTAAAAGAAAGAAAAAAAGGCAAGTGGGAGAAAGAATTAAGAACTCAATATATTGCACTCAACAGAGAGGAGAAAAAACTGGAAGGGGAAAGTAAAACTTTAAGACAGAAATTGTTTTTTAAGCTAGTGTTAAGTGTCCAGATGTTCTGTTTCAACATATTTCACATGTTTTGTGAAACTTTTGTCTATTTTTGACCACTTGTAATCCCCTGAAAATCAGTATGCTCTTCAGTGAAAGGATATACCAAATTTACACCACTTGAAGTATATTCTAAAGAAAAAAAAAAAAAATCTAACCTACCCATTAGACTAAAGAGAAGGAAGAAAAGCTTCAAGGAAAGATTACTAAAACATCCCAATTGAAAATTGTTGGCCTGAGGTTAGAAGCAAATGAAACCCAGTACGTGTTCTCTTTCTAGTTTTTAGTAGAGGCACCTTTTCAGTCTGTAACTTCCATCACTGAGCACCCTGCAACTTTGAAAGGAATGGTAACTCTGGCCAGAGACAGGGTCAGTGTAATGGCATGAGATTCTGTAGAAAACTTAGAAAAAGATGGATTGATTTATATTTGTGTTCATAGCTTGAACATAAATATTAATCTGAACTTGAAAAGTTAGTACAGTAAATACCAAAGGGAGCAACAAAATCACTTGGCTGAGAAATATGTTTCTTTAAATATTTTATTTGTTGTAACACTTCACGGTAAACACACTTTACATTTATTTCACAGGCCAATGCTTAAACATGCATAATCGTGGCTTTCATACCTTGGTCTTCCTCTAGGGTAGAGAGCGCAGCTGCCAGATATGGCAAATAACTTCACGTCTCACAGCTTGAGGCCAAAGGATGGGCTTTTTGCACAGGCTGTTGGGTAACAAGGTGGTGTTGGTGTGGGACCCACCAGAAGAGGTGGAAAGGTCTGTCGGAAAATGCTCCCGTGCTTTCTCCTGGCCAGGCCAGGACATGTTGCTCCCTAGTGTGGGGACAAGTCCTGCCAGGGACAGCAGTTTTGCGAGCAGGGACTTGCAGATGGTACCTCATCCCTTGAGTTTCTGACCGGTCAAAATTGGTCTGCACTAAACAACTGCACAACCACAGAGGTGGAGTAGCAAAACTCTCTTTGACTTTGCACAACAGACTTAACTGTGGAAACAAATTGGACCCTGGCCCAGCCAAACTGGCATAGGGTTATAGATGCCGTACTTTTTTAGGGCAAACAGTAAAACCGCCGATAATTGCCTGTTATTCAATGCACACATGACCAGCTTTCCCTCCAAGAGCCATGCATCTGCCTCTCCATTACCATCGTAAGACTTTCTTTTTGAACCAATGGCTCTTTTTATGCACATGTCTGTCTGATGTCCTATGACAGTGAAATTTCATCTTGCCCTCTAAGCCTGTCCTGTTTAAAACCATTAATTATCATGGTGTAATCACTAGAGCCCGTTCATTTTGTTTAACAGCATGTGCTCACTTGCTGTTTAGAGTATACACTAATTATGTTATTACTTTGTCAAGAACAGGTACTGGGATAGATGGAGTGAGTTCCTGCTGGGTCTCCAAGGGGTGCTCAGGAAAAAGCTGAGTTCAGGAGGAGTAGGGTTTACAAAGGCCGTGGCAAGGCACCACTGGCTTGTGGCAGCTGAGTCTGCAGGCAAGGAGCTCTAGCAGAGACATGGTGGAAGTGGATGCTGGAGCAAGATGAGACAAAGCCAATGGTCTGCTTATTTCTGTGCAAGGGGATTCACTCCTTCTCCCCTGGCTTCTTTGGAGATGGGGACTGATGAGCTTAAGAGACTGTGCCATATACAACCTGAAAGTGTTTAAGTCTTGCTGGTTACCCCAAGCAAGACAGACAGACAAAAAGTGTCAAGTGGGGACCCGCCACCTCCTATTTCGCTGAAGGGGAAGTGAGACAGAGGGAATAACTGTTTTGTGCAAAGCCATACAGGAAGTTTGTGCAAAGCAAAGACTGAAAGCCAAGCTGAATGAGGAGGACTCTCTGAAAAAATGGCGTAAGAGGCCAAGTCCAACTCTCCACTTTAATTCGATTTCAGGTTAATCCAATCTAACAGAAAAACATGTATTTCATATGGAGTTTAATATCATATTTGTTTCTTTTCACCAATGTAGAAAAAAAATTGTTTTGCCTTGGATGAAACTTTTAACTGGATTCCAAACCTTCCCTCATATTTTCAGTGACACAAAGCTTTACCAGGACCCAGGTGCTGTTGACAAGAGCAGCAGAGCAGGAGGTGATACGGGGTCTGTCCTCTGGAGGCCAGAGCTGCAGACTCATGCACAAGACCTGGAAAATACTTTTTGCTAACCCTGACTCAATGGCTGGATGACTCCTACCCTGACAGGAATTAAGTGTACAGCTCAATATTTCACACTTGTGTTTTTGTTTGGTTTTCCAATGAGCAGCTGAGATGTAGGCAGCAGTCTGCATATGCAAGCTTAGCCAGAAAAAAAAAATTAATCATTGGGAATTATCAAGAGGCTTCAGTTGCTGTGTTTTTAAAAGCCTGGAGTGGATGTTTTTCTCTTGGCCTCGTCATGTTTTCATAGCCACTTGGAAACTCAGCA
Organism: Pterocles gutturalis; assembly: GCF_000699245.1. Lineage (NCBI taxonomy): Eukaryota > Metazoa > Chordata > Aves > Pterocliformes > Pteroclidae > Pterocles > Pterocles gutturalis. The sequence goes on along the minus strand of NW_010103814.1, from coordinate 39,334 downwards.
TTAGCATCATCTGGAGTGATCCAAGCTCCCCTGCTGCCAGTGCAGGATAGTTTCCTACTCTGCCTTCTTGATCGTTTTGTCCTATGTAGTTTTAAATTATTCGAGCTATGGTGCTTCCTACCATTTCCCTTGGGAGACAAGTTTGCAGCCTAAATAGGCTATATGGTAGCAAATTTTCCTCCTATTCAGCTTAATTTCTTTCCCCTCGGTTTCATCCCGTAATGCCTATTCCAGACAGAGGCAATGTTGTTGGAGCAGGAGAAAGCAGCCAGAAGAGCTGGCAGGGCTCGCGTCGGCACCCCTCGGTGATGGAAAGTGTGACTGCTTTTCGTAACATAGGTGCATTACTTGGGTGCGATGATAGGTTCTGGGCTGCTCGCAGCTACTGAGGGCTGTGACTGAGTGTTGGAGAGCCAGCAAAAGCCAAACCCCTCTGTTACCCTCTCCAGCATCATCGTAAGAAAGTAATATGGAGCAAAGCCAGGGCTTTCCCTCTTATTTCCTCTCCTTCCAACAGTTTCTTTTCCTTTAGTCAGGCAAAGGAAAGCAACTTCAGACCTGTGGTGTGCATTGACCTCCTGTTTTTAATTGCCTTCCTACTGTGAAGAAGTTTCTCATTCCTCACCATTTCAATCACAGCATCACCTTGTCCTCTGTCCTCCCAAGCACATCGCCTAATCCCTTACCTAAATTGCACGCTCTACTTTAGTAACGTAAAAAAGTTGGTCTAGGTCACTTGTACAGGTTTCTAAAATATTTTAGCATGGGGGAGGGGAAAGGAAAGGGTTTCTCTTCCTTCATTTTGGTACTTGCCAGATTTTCTGGTTCAGAAAAAAGAGAGAGAGAGAGAGAAGCTGTCTGAACTGAAAGGGGGAGGAGGAAATCTTGCTTAGAGGTTGTTCTAAAAATGGTAGTTTTAAAGTAGGTTTCCTGCAAATTGTGTGTTATGTGCAGAAAGCGTGTCAGTGTGGTATAAAGGTGTTATTGGTACTGGATGTAGATCACCTCAATCAATGTCTTTTCCACTCACAAGTAGTGAAATCTTTCTAACAATCAGTAGTTAATTTCACCTATAATCAGCATTTGTGTGCATTTATTATATTTACATATTGCTATTGCATGCAGCTACACCTCCCCTAGCCACATCTTAAATTAGACTCTCAGGCCTGGTTTTCCACTGCTGGTGACAGACAAAGGCCAATGGCCACAGGGTAGGAAGGGAGAGGACTGGGTAGACATACGGCTGCAGTGAGATCATACAGCACTGAGCTTGCACACCTCTGAGAGGCAGGCGCTGCCAGGGGAGATACAGCTCTCTGGGTCCCCTCCGAGGGACCGATGTAAAGGCTTCACATAGGTCTTTGCAAATCACCATGCAGGGGAACACACACAAAGCAGAGCAAGCTTCTCATCACCCACTCTTCTCAGAGCTCCACTCACCCACTCTTCTCTGAGCTCCACTGCTCCAAGGGAAGAGGGAGGTCCACCTTTCACGAGGTGCATGTTCACGTGCCTGTGGTTTAGGTAAATGTACTGCTGGCTGTCTACAAGCTTTGTGCTATGGTGTAACTGCCCCCGGCTGCCTGTCCCACCTCGTGCCAGCACCAACTGTCATAGAAATGGTCTGTCTGCAGCTCCTGGTGCCTGCACATCTCCCCAGCCCCGGCACCGAGGCAGCAGCCCCTTGCAGGGGGACATGCAGGAGAACTGAGGGCTTGAGATCCTAGAACTGACAGAGGGTTTCTGTAATCTTCCTAAATCACTGTGTGAACAAAGGGGCTTTTTTTTTCCTACCTTTTTTTTTTTTTTTTTTTTTTTGCAAGAGCATGGAAGTGAACCGAGGAGGGCACAGAGAATGAGAAACCATTCTGCCCTTGTGCTCACAAGAGAAGGGAGATCATCCTGGTAGCCAGTGAAAGTCTCAGTGCAAAGCCCAAGCTGGAACAGGCAGTAAGTTCAGGATTTTAACTTTGGACATCTTCAGCTTGAGAGGAGTCTTCTGTTTCAAGAGCTGAACTATGTGGAAACTGTCTTAGGTAGAAACAGAAAGATGAGAGCTACAAAGTTGTGTTCAACTAGTTCATCTACTTCGGCTGTGTTGAAAGGAGAATATGGGTCAAGGCGAGGGAGAGCAACCTGCTAAAACAAAGCCACGTTTTTTGAGGTGCTTTACGATCTAGAGTCTGTGCAATTACATGTTTCTTGTACTGAAGCGAGTTCACTGTGTTGTCTAGTCTGGTCTAGGGAAGGATTTACATATCTAGAAGTGTTGAGGTTGTGCAGTAGCTTCATTCCAGGAGATGTTGCCAGCATCAAGGCAGGACTTCCGAGCATGATGTCAGGACATAGCTGCAGAATGTATTTGTGGACACATGCACCCCTAAAATACCCACAGGTACAAGACAAGCAGTGTGAAGAGGAACTGCATTTTAGAAGTGAGACATGGCCTAAATAACTATGTTATCTCATGTCCAGTTATGTCCAATAAGTAACCCGGTGGGCACTTTCTGTAAAATGTGAGGATTTATTTTATTTTCTTCCTTTTTTTTTCTTTTTCAGATGTGCAGACTAATTAAATTACTCAGAGAGGGGGGAAAAGTCAGTTTGATCTGACTTCAATTTGACTGAATTCTGGAACTAAAAATGCGGTGCTTTGAAAGACAGAATAAGCAGTTTCCTGAGTCATAAATTGAGTCACACAGACCCCTAATGGTGTTTCCAGGACTGCAGACAAGCTGTTGATCTTAAGACAAAAAGTAAAACCTTTGAAAATAAACTAGAGTTTGTGGCAGATTTCCAGGGAGATTTGTAATGTCCTGTGAGAGTCACTTCAAAGGTACAGATCCTGCCCCTGCGAGCCTGCATCTTTACATGAAGCAGGCAAAGGGAAAGCTCTGGCGATGGGCAGAAATGGGAACTACATGATAAAAATAGTGGGTTTGCATCCAGGGAAGCCCAAGAGCAGAGCATTTTACTGTAAGTGCACTTAAAAATACAGATGTTATTCCCTGAGAGGCTGATGGAATTAGCTGCCGCTGCAAACATACAAGCCCTTGCACATTTGCTTGTGCACGTAATAATATAACCAAACAAAACATCCCTGTACATTAATCTGGCTCACTCTCCCAGAGGCTTTCCAACAACAACAAAAAAAAAGGAGACTGCTACCTGTCTGTCCGGCAGCCATTCCCAAACAAATAGAGAGCCCACACTGGACAAGGAGGAGAAGCCATCACAGCTCTGGTATGAATGGCGTAAGGCACCCGAGCCCAATCCACCAAATGTTTTAGGAATGACCGAGTGCCACAAACTGCTAGATCAGGGAGCTCCTCTGTGGAACGAGTGAGCTACTTCATATCCTAAGTGTGAATTTGTTTGCTGGCAGTCCCAGTGGGGACTGGGCTGCCTGCGTGTTCTGCAGTGTCTCTTCTTACCTCCAAAGCCGGTCCTTGCGAAAGGAAATGTATCATGGGGAATGGTGAGGGGGAAAATTGCTTGCTTTCTCTCTTTTATGGATTAACTGAGGATCTTATTCGCCACAGATATTGGTGAGTCACCCTTCACAAGCAATAAATTCACACAGCCACAAAAATGCTGCTTCATATTAATGCTTTGGTGCCACTGTTGATGATTTCTTACTGCAACATGTGCCAACACCGCAAACATTCATTGGAAGCTTCCAAGCCAGCTGATGGAAAATATTTAAGATAAAAAGAAGAAAAAGATTGCCAGAATGAACCCAGAGGGTCCATCTTTAATTAAAAAAAAAAAAAAGAAAAAAACAAAAAAAACCAAATCCAGAAACCCCAACCTTAGAGCAACTACCTTGCACCTCTGACTTATCTATTTTTCTGAAGCAGATTTGGTCTTTGGTCTTGGCTGTAATTCCTTTCTGGTCATCATAATTAAACCCCCAGAGGTTGTAGGGGAGAGTGTCTCTGTAATATAGAAGTAACCCACCACCTCATTCTGATTTCAGGTATGTCCCATGCATTCTCCTTGAGATTATTATAAGAATTTAGTCTATGTAGGATGTGCCAAAGCACCACCTGAAATATTATCCTTTGTGCTGCCTCATGCTCTGGTGTGTGTCCCATGGCACAACGGGATCTTTAAGTCTTGCAGCTGGTTCTCAAGACAGGATGTCTCTAGACCTCCCTACCCATATGCTGCCTGTTACACCATGGTGTACCTTGCTGGGCATCTGGACCATGGTCCTTTCTGACCTTCCTCTTACCCTTTCATCACCGCCCCATACCCTCCTCCCTTTTAGTCCACAGTGATTATCCAGCAGGTCTGGTCTGATTATACACACATCTCTTAAGAGTACCTACAGTGTCAGAGTATCAAGTGTCAAGTGCAGCTTACCTTGGTTTTGTGCCTGGAAATAGAAATCCCAACCATGCTGTAAGGGGTTTCATTTTACTTTCTTGAATACAGTACACCACTCTTTGGCAAGGCATTTAGAGAAGAATAGACTATACACACGGATGTGGACCTTGTCATAAAATTCATTTTAGTTTCCAGTTGAAACTACCCCTGCTAAAAAGATCTCATTACCATGCAGTCTGAGAGCATAAAACCCTGTAGAAGAAAAAGGCCACCACCGTGAGGCTGGGGGATGGAAAATTACTGTAGACAAACTGGAACCCATGTTTGCTCTGTTTTCACCAAACTCATCCCAACAGATGCTGAAAATCTCATCAACTGTATGGCCTAGGGTATGGAGAACGGTCACAAGGTCACACTGCTGGCATTGTTCGTATGGGCTTGGGGTGTCTTCTGCAAGTATATGCCTGGCCTTGCCCAGTGTGGTGTACCTAGTTCAACCCAGGGGCATAGGAGAGGCTCTCTGGCAGCTCTCATTCAGGATGAGAAGGTTTGGGGGAAAAGAGCCAGAAAAAGAATTAGTTCCCAGGAGGCCCTATGGTTGCTGCTGTAGAGGAGGACAGAGACAGTGACCTGGGTCATCCCTGCAGCCTTAATCAGCTGTGAGTCTGGATCAGGATGCACGAGGTAAGGGTGCAGGGAGGTGCAGCCTGCCTCCCTTTCACACCCCTGCTAAACCAGGGCCCTGGGGCTGTGCACGGTCACCTCCTGCCCTCTGGTGTGCAGCACCAGGAAAGGGCACGGGAACGCGGGGTGGGGGAAGCTGCAGCCACCATGCAAGGATAGGATGCCCCATGGGATGTCCCATCCTGGCAGTGGGCCACCAGCTCCTACCCAAGAACAGGTATTTCCCCAGGTGGCCATAGTGGCTGTCTGGTATGTAACTGGCCATAACATGTGTGCCTGCATCCAGCGATAGGACCTGGCAGAAAACCCCAGTTCAGAAAGCCCCGAAGCAAGGAGCAGCAGCAACGCACAGTGGCCCAACTGAACTAGCTGGCACTTAAAGCCCGAGTTTGCAAAAGCATTTAGGAAACTGTCCCAAAGATTTCTTTTGGAATTTCGGTTGTATTTACGAGTCTGTTCCTAAATGCTTGTTTAAAAGCAGCCACTTACGGAATTTCAAGATTAACTTGTCAGTTCCTCTGTTTTGGTGCAGAACATCTCTTCTGGCTTTGCAGTTACTGTCTGAAACAGTGCTTGTGCTTTCAGGAGGAAGATGTGCTTTTCCCTTTGCAATCACTTTTCCAAGGCTTTCAGATTCTTTAGGACAGAAATGTCCTCCAAAGCAAAACTGAGGAGGATTTCCTGGACACTTTAGAACATTCTTTCCAAACATATGGGGAAAAAAAAAAAAAAAAGTTTGATTTCTTCTCAGGTATGTTAACATACCAAATTAGGCGCTCCACTATTTCCATATCTATCTATGTCCCATAAATAGGATGTGCCTGGAGTTCAGCATCCACAAGTTCCCCTCCAGAGATGGCCATGCTGCTTTGCGTGCAGCTAATGGCAGAGCCATGGCTTTAGAACTTACAAGAACATTTTCATGTATATTCCTACCATCAGTGATGTCATGCAACAGCACTCTTTCACAGGGGTGGGTTTTTTCTTTGCTTTTTTTTTCAAGAAAAATAAATGGATGAGTCATGTCTTACAGATTCCCTTCTTGTTCACTCATCATCAAAGTGCAAATCATGGCTTAACTATGTGCAATTGTAAATTGGTTTGGCATAGTTATGTCTGAGTTTCCCACTTGTGGGAGTCTCCCGTTACCCTTTCTCCTCTCTGAGTCACTTGCGTGTGTACCAGTGATTTCACTACCAGCTGTCTCACTGCTCCAAAAGGTCTAAAATGGGATATATGTATATATTCTCTGAATTAGATATCTATCTCACTGCCATTTTGACATTGTGTGCATAACCTAGGATACACCTCAGCGCATTGACATTTCACTCTTTTTTGGGTGCAGTCACTGCTTTTGCAGACTGGAAAAATAATTAGGACACACATTTCCAAAGAAGCATGTGGAGTATTAGCCATGTAGTTCCTTTTAACTCTAGTGGAGGGTTCATATCTAAAGCCTTGTGCAATTACTTTGGAAATTTTAGGGGAATTTATTACATTGTCTACCAGTTGAGAAGTTATGTTATTGTTTTACTGGTAGCTGTAATCACCATAATGAGGAAAAAGAAGGTCACAGAACAAATGTCTTCTAGTCATTACACTAATGCTCTCAGATCAGTTTGCACAGCTGTTGAAAAAACCTTGCATGTATGATAGGATAATAACTATTTCAGATTTATGTCAGTCCCGCATGGCTGGAAGTTGCACTCTGGATCTGCATCCCAGAAGTCTACAAGCTCCAAAAAATGCCCAGGAAAAAGTAGCTACTGCTCAGGGGGACTTGTAAAGTAACAAGAATTATGGGATGAGGCTCATCTTGCCTAACCATCTAGCTCAAGATGGTCTGTTCTCTCTTCTCTAGTTAATGGGGGCAGAGGCAGGGAGAGAGGCACCTCCATATAGGGCTTGTTCCCATCACAAGATAAGTCTCTAAGATAAGTATGTTGAATCACCCTCTGGCAGTGCCTTTCTAACCTCCAGTGACTATAAAGGGAGCATAGTTTAGACTGGCTTAGACAAGACAAAGCTAAAATTAGGTGAGACGTATCCCACCCTAAACTTTGCACCCAGAAAAATTGCCCTATCACAGCATGACTGGGGAATCTGAGACCAGTAGGTTAGGATTGCTGACCATTTAGTTTCCATGCTCTGTCATCCCTGGGCTACCATCTTGCTCCCTTGGAGAGAGAGCCCTACCCCATGGAGGGGTGGTGGGTCACAGGAGTCTTTATTAAATTTAAATCAAGCCTATGTTCCTCCTTGATAAGTTACCCATGTAATTGCTCTTTCAACTGGGAAAACTATGAAATATGGGAAAACAGGATCTGAATAGGATGATCATAAGGATTTTTACCCAGTACTTTCCCCTGGCTTTCAAAAAAAGGAAACTTTGGCAAGGATGCAAAACCCTTGAAGATCAGTCCACCTTCTCTCCCTCTAATCTTATCTAGTTCTTCTGCCCTGCAGGCAAAATGCATGGGATTCCACAGGCTGACAGTTCCTCCTTAGTTCTAGGAAAGTGCTTAATTATCTCAATCACTTCATAATTGACTCACTTCCACTACTACAGAGAGAAGCCATACCAAGGAGGTAGAGCTGGAGTACTAAACCCGAGGAGTATAGCTGGGCAGTGAAAAACGTGACAATTTCTATAAGTGTGCTTCCAGGAAACCTATCTCTGTCCACTGCTTGGCTTTATGACTTTTGTCCCCTTGTTACTGGCTACTATCTTTTGGCTTAGTGCCCTTCTGAATTGCAGAATGGCTGTCACCATTCAACTTTGGTTACGTTTCAGACAGTTTGCTTTACAGACAAGAAAGTGACATTGGAAATGTGTCGTGTGCAGTACCAACAGTTCTAGAGAGCATCTTGTTTGGATACTTTTTTCCCCTACTTTCATAGAGCAGATGCCATCAACAGGAGCATCACTGGTAGATGATGAGTGAGCTGTCAGCATGTCATCATCCATGTTTGCCAAAATGCTTATCTGAAATGAACACAGTTCTTGGACCTCCAGAACTCGACTGGAGTTGTCATGAGACTGGGATTGCTCATAAGCTCCCCAGCCCTTCCCACATCAGGAGGGCTGGACCTGCCATGAGAATGGCCTGTGTGAAAGGATTTGGCCCCTCCACCTTAAACACTAGCCAGAGCTCCCAATCCAGTGTTGTGCAAATAATAAAATCAACGTGTAAATCAGCTTAGAGTGATAGGCTCATTCATACAGTCAGAAAACCACTTCTCTGCACTTCCTGGCTTTTAAATGCTACAGAACACAGCAAAACTTTCATTGCCTGGTAGGCAATTTTAGGATTTTTAAGATCACAGGAAGATTAGAACTATTTCTAGGATGTCAGCATTTCTAATGAAATATATGTAAAACCAACCAAAAAGTAGTGTTATCTGAATTCTCATAAACAGACATTCTCATTTTTAAGATGACAGTTTTAGGAAACCCTAGAAAAAGAGGAATGGATTTACCATCAATTAATCAACACACTGTAAAAATATTTAGTCAATTAGCCATACCTACATAATTAAGTGTGGCGAACTACAGCAATTAACCACACTTCTCTGGAAACTATATATTTTCACTCTCAATTTTAAAAAATTATCTCCATAGTTGGCTGGTGGCTGTTCTTTTAGCTTTGACATTGTAATAGGAAAAGATATACCACAAACTCAAATTTATTTTTATGTGCATGTTGAGATGATTGCAGTACCTATTTGAGGAGTCAGCCATTTGCTGCAAAGTACAGTCTGAAATTACCATGTTTTCTTCCAAAACATAAGTATGAGATAGCAGTACTGACTTGGAAACTGACTAGTTCTTTTATTCATTCTCTTACCCTGTGATAGCTTTAGCCCCTCTCCCCACATACCAAATCCGGTTTGCAGAGGAAATATCAGAGGGTTAACTAAGGAATTAATTTACACTGCATTTTGAAAGTGAAGCAAACTACATTGCCCTGATGTCCACTGAAAGTATCCACAAGAAGTAATTAGTCTGAAATAACTTGTGCACTCTTCGTGCATTTTCCTGATTACACTGAAGTTCTTATACAAAGTCTGAGACATGTTTAAAGCAAGCCAATGGCAGAGGTTTATAAAGATAACCATGTAGTTATCTACAATTTTTTTGGTGCTTTCCGGTTTACCCTTGCACTTTGTGATATGATCTCATAAACCAGACCCAAAACGTGTTTCCATTAGTGCAAGCTCGTTAGTAGGGTGACTGCAGTGTACATATATTAATCGCCTACTGGCTACCAGGGAGACTGACCAACCAGTCTGCCTGTACATAGAAAACAGAAGACTTTTTGTGGCCAGACATTTCTTTTGAAGGTAAGGAAGAAGTCTGAGTCATCTGGATTTCCTTGATCAGTCCATCTCAGTGAGTAATACAGGGCAAATTTTGTAAAGCTTATGGATTTCATACACAAAACAGTCTGTGTTAAATAATTATTTTAGATTCCAGATGTTTTAAATTTTCTTTGTATTTATAAAAATAAAAAATCCTTTAATGCTTAATGAGAGTACATAAAGCTTTCTTAACACTATTGAAAATGATTAAAAGGCTTTTGGATGTACCCTCCTTTGTTATAGGAAATTTGTGGAATTTACTCAGCTTTTACCCAGATACATCAGAACAAGCTTTTGGCTGAAGTTCCACTTGCTTTCCAGGTCAAGATAAAGGGTTTTGCTGTGCCTTTATGAGCTAAATCCCTCTCCCTTAGCTGCTACCTCTGTCCTTACATGATACCCTAGCAGCTAGAGAGAGGTGAAAATGCTCAGACTGGCTGCTTCCTGAATTAAATGCTGGCAGGGGAAGGCTTTCAGTGAAGGATCCCTGTCTCTGACAGCTGCTGGATGTCCTGATTTATAAGCAAGCCTGCTTGCTTGGCCAGTGTTGCCATGAGCAGAGAAGCCTGCAGGGACAGTGTTATGTGTGGGATGGAGATATTGAGTTTCTTGGTCGGGAAACAGGCTCCCTTCTGGACATCTCTGCTCAACGTTTTAATGCAGCTTTACAGATTGAGAGAAGACTCTGTGGGAGGTTTTGGTGTTCAGTAAGCAGGGTGATGTGAAGGCAGCACTGTGGCTTCTCTTTTGATTAGGACCTTGATCCTCATGGTGCTTCACCTGCTAAGGATCACTCTTGGCAACCGAGCTGACACTGGTGGTGCAAAGATGTGACACGGGTCCTTCCTTCTGAACGGAGTGGCAAAGATGGCAGGAGCCTCAAGGGGGTTTCTGGTAGGAGTAGACGCTGGTGTTGGAGCCAGATATTTGTTTGCTGTAATCCTGTTTGTTTACAAACACCATGCGAAGCCTTATTTCCCTGAATGCAGCAAGAATCAAACAGACGATGGTTTCTTTGATGATGACTCCAAGCCTCTCCCAGCCCAACCAGTGTTTAAAGCTCTCATGGTTTTTTTCTTTGTGGCACCACGCTATCGCTCCATCTCCCATAGTCCCTCCTCCATTGGCTTTGGGCTCCTCTAATTTCAGCCCTAAAGGAATTGACTGCCATCTTCACGTTTATCCTGAATGAAAGGTTACTCCCAAGCTCATTGGGGAACAAAGCTCTTGACTGTTGGGTTGCAGCGCTCGGCTCAGACGTGCCGCTGCACAACCCCACATTGGCTTTTCTGTGCTCTCAGCTGGCTGAAGTCAGCTCTGGCCGGGGGAGCCATAGGTCCACATTGACTGGCCTGGGGCTGTATGTCCCACCAAGGGGGTGAGGATGCCTCTCAAATCCTTCCAGGCTGGAGCAGGTTCATGGCCAGTTTGCCTCAACCAGGGGCAGAAGAACAGGGTCTGTCTGCCTATGGGTCGTGTAGATGTCATGTCACAAAGCAAGTGATTTTGCAAACAACTTGTTAAGATAATTTCTTGAGCAGCAGCGTCTTTTTTGTTTTCACTAAATAGAGTTATTTGCTGGCAATTATTTCAGACCGGAATAGCTGGAGACTGTAGTGTTGTATTTGCATTTTTGTTCGAGTGCCTGCACATGTACTGCACACTGTGTTCCTTGTGAGGCAGTCATTTATTGTCCAAAAAGCTTTGCTTTCCACATCCAAGCACTAGAGCAGGAACCTCACAGGCTGACCTAGGTTTGGACAACAAAAACTGAACGGCTGTGCTGATGTAGAGCCACACTTTATTATTATTAGATTATTATATTATGCAAACAAGCCTTAAACCTTCCATGAAGTAGTTGTTCCTTCCCCCTTCTTTACTGATTTCCCATAAGACTGCATGCCAGTCAGATTGAAATCTGGTCTTAATTCAGCACCAGAAAGCCACCCCAGAGATCCATGAAGGATATTCCCCCCCTCACATGTCTGAAGGTGGATCTCCCACCTGGATCTCCCACAGAATCTTGCTGTGCTGCTCTCAGCTGAGCTGCAGTTCATGGAGTCTGTTCAGGAATCAGACATAATTCATGTTTCAGTTATTCCCTGACATCATCTTTAATAAGTGGTCCTTTACAAGCCTGAATCTGAGTTCATGGTTTGAGCAGGTACTGGGCATGGATCTCACTGAAACTCCACACAAAATACTGGTTTCTGAAACGAAATGCCTAACTACTGGCTTGTCTACTCATTTTCTAGGAAACCCAGAGTAGATAAGTCTCCCACAGATTGTGGTTAAGTTTTTTTCTTTTAGCTAGCGTGGAAAATGCAGTGTAATCTATGTCAAATAGCATTTGCTGGTGGCAGCCAGTTTTAAAGCTAGTGAGAAATGACCCACAAAGAAGGTGTTCAACTAGAGATCATGCAAGAGACTCTTCCACAGGCTCTGATACAGATTTGAGACTAGCAAGACCCTAACACGCTGAAAAGCAAAAAGCCAAAGTGTGGTGGGAAGTATAAATCAAGAGCCAAATTCTAGCAAAAAGTCATAGTTTTATAAACAAAGGGGCACAGTGGTTTGCAGCATGTGTGAGAGTGCAAGAACTCCTTGCTTTGGTATGGTTTGGATTTAAGTGGAGGGGTCAGCAGAAATTTTCAGCTTGCTGTTAAAGCAGCACATTTTCAGCCAAACTTGGTCCCCAAATCTTTTTTATATTCACCTCTTTTGAAGAAAAGAAGTGGAGAATCCCTCCTCCGGCGTGGGAGTTTCCAAAGGCAATCCCCCACCCCTTGGTCATCAGCTGGTGACACACTCTCCAGGGTGGAAGTCAGAACTCAGTATTTTTTTGGAAGGAGTCAGCTCCTAACCTGAGCTCCCACATCCCGAAATAAACATTTATATTGATCTGTATCCAAAGCACATTCCTACGACATCAAATCAGCACCTTCCAGCTTGTCAGCCTGACAAAGCGGAGCATTTGCAACTCCCCAGTGGAATGCAGAGGGGGATTACGGCACAGGGGTGTCGTCCAAGCAGCACCACTTCGTGCATCCCAGTGGGGTGGCAGTGGGAACAGTGAGAGCAGAGGTGCTTGATGTGCCTGTTTTCCAGGGGGGTAACCTCAAAACCCGTCAACTAAACCACAGCCACTTCAACCTCCAGCTATTTCCCCCATCCCCTCTCTCTACAGCTCCCATATTCCCAAGGTTTAACAGAAGTTTTAGATGAGGGTTAGTTTCAGTGTTGCTGGTTTGAGGTGGGTTTTTTTAACTGTCCTTTGCTCTTTCCTTTGGGAGCCCACAGCAGGACAACCTTGGGGGCAACTGAGCCAGCCAGCAGGTCACAGGGGCTGCCGTCTGGCAAGCCAGCGCTCGCTGCCCCACGTGAAGGCTGCCGTTTGAACCGGCAGGGACACGGGCTGTGGCTGCAGAGCAGACTAAACGGGATTTAATTCAATCTTTAGACGGCAGTTCGCTGAACAAAGACCTGACTGTGCCTGGCCTGGCCCTCCCTCAGCAGGGAGCCTGTGGGACAGTCAGCCCGGACTAAACAAAATTTGCCAGTCTGGCACTGATTGAAGTTGAAAGCCCCAGGAAGGCCAGGAGCAGCGGGCAGGGTTGGTTTGCTGTAGTGAGGCGGGAAGGCAAATGCTGTGGGACCTCTGCTGTTGAGCTGCCGTTGGCACTGCACTTCAGAAAGTGTTAATCCCTTAAGGAACAATTGCGTCTCTCCTAAACACACTTGACCAGTCAAAAACATGGCAAGTAGCTTGCAGCTTACTGTAGGTTATTCCCAGCACAAAGAAATCACCCATCCTCTTATCATTGCCTCAACCTATTTGTTTTCACTGCCCTCAATCTGCCTTGCCTGTGATTATTCTAAGAGTAATCCAGGATTTTACGGGGTTTTTGATTTTTTTTTAATTTTTGTTTTTGTGATTTTTGACAGCTCGTGGGGTTGCCTGAGTAGGGGCAGCCCCTTCTCGTGTGGTGACCAGTTGCACTATATCTCCCCATGCCCAGTGTATCTCCCAGCACTGTCCCTGAGAGCACTGGCTGTGTTTGGAGAACACTTTTGCATTTCTCTTGCTTCTCTCACCAGGAAACTGGCATTTTTCATACCCAGTAGTGCTGGTCGTGCCTCCCATGCCCCTAGGCAAAACCAGAGCAAAAGGTGATGGGGTGCAAGGCAGCCAGTCTGGGGACTTCACCATCCAGGAGCTCCTTCTCTGCGTGCTGGGGACGGTGCTGTGGGCAGGAGGAGAAAGGAGTCCACCTGCCCATGACACAGACACAGGGGTATTTGGGCCAGTCATGGTTTTCCCATCTCCCTGGTGCAGGCTGTGATAAGCCTCCGCTGGCTTTCCAGCCTCCTCCTCTGGATGGGGTGCCCTGAAGGAGTCTTTCCGTGGGCCGGAGCAGACCCTGCACAGAGCTTGCTTGTACTTACAAGGCAGCAGAGCAAATAAACTCTGTTGGTACAAAGCTACGCCTGTAAATTTTTCCTCTCTTTAGGCTTTTTCTTCTCTTCCTGCATTTTTTCCTCCTCCTTTCTATGAATGCATTGTGGCTGCCTTGCAGCAAGCTGGCCAAAAGGGTCCTCTGCAGCCAGGCCTTTGCTACCCAAAAGCTGAGGCTCAGTGCTCACTGCCAGCTGGTAGCTGATGTTGTTTCAACCCACACACTCTCAGTAGAAAAGACTAATCAGTGGCATAGAAGTATGCATTTTCTTCCCTGGTAATCAGGGTAGATTTATTCTGTGCGTGTATCTTAGCCTCATGCTATGGAATATATGAAATACAAGACACTAGCTAGCCCCTGTTTAAACGTCATGCCGCTCCACAACATTAGGATGAGTAACCAAACTGAATCCTCCCCACCCAGGCTGCATCACATGTGAGACTCGTTAAGAGCATTTAAGCAGTCAGTCAGTCAGTCAGTCACAAGAGAAAAGAAAACTAAATGAATGGCAACAGCCATGCTGGGGAGAATTATGCACACTAATAATGGTGTCAGCACTTGCTGTCGAAGCAATATGAATGTGCAAAAGTGTTGTCTGTGCTCGATTAGAGTGAAATCCCATCCCAGCCAGGGGTCCCGGCTGGTGCCGTTGGCAGTGCATTTGCCAGAGCCCAGATGTGCTGGCCTGGGGCTGCACTGCAGGACCCACTCCCTTTCACAGCCCTCCTCCGGGCTGGGGAAAGGAGGGACAGCAAGCAGTGGGAGTGGGACATTGTGGTGTTGGAGTCAACGGTTAGCAGATCCCATACAATTCCAGTTTGGTACCCTCTGTGGCTTGTGCCGTGCTTGGGAGGGGATTGCATTGAGCTGGCCAGGGCTTTGCAGAGCAGGTGGTCACAGGGATGGAGGAGACCTCCAAAGGCATCCCACCCAGAGGATGGTGCCAAGTTGTTGGTCACTGAAGGGTTCCTCTCTACTGCAGCTGAGCAGCGGGGCTGCCTGCGAGGGCTGGGTCCTGGAGGCTCTGGGCTGTGCAGCCACACGTCTGTGAGCATTAATTCTGCTGGCGAATTCTGCTGGCGTTGCTCTTTGTCCTCACCTAGCTCTCCAAATCATGTCCAGAGGGTAGATGATATCCGCTGGAGAGGCTGTTTCCTGCCTCCTTCTCCCCCCCCTCATAGCACATCTGTGCCGGAAGAAACTTAATTTAAGGCCTGTGTCTCTGGCATAAACAAACGGGAGCTCCAAGCACTCGGAAAGAGCGGACTATTCTTGCTTTCTTAATACCTTCTTAATTCTTGGTTTTCCTTGTGGTTTCAGGTCTCACTGCATTTGACAAGGGGGGCAGCAATCATACTTTGCAATAATTATTTTGCATGCTGGAGTAGTCTCTGAGTTGAACTCTGCTGTGTGCAGCTTAGCACACTGATATTTTGTATTTGTTTATTCATTCAGCGGTTGCAAGAATCTCTCCAGCCCATACATCCATCAGTGATCTTGCCATGGTTTGAAGTGGGTTTATCTCAATCTGCAGAACATGTAGCAGTGCACTGGTGACTCATAAAGGGCTCAGTCCTGCAAAAGCACATGTTTAAGCACATGTTTAACTTTCAGCACGTTATTATGTCTCACAGAAGTCAATGGGACAACTCACTTTCTTAAAGAAGTCAGGCTTGTTCTTTAGCACTGTTGAGGGCTGGAGTCAGAGAGCAAAACACCTCGCAGGAGTGAGACCATAATGATTTTCTTTTCTTGCCTGCGTAAGTCACATTCCTGAAAACACACTCTAAGGGATCAAGTTCTGCTACTGTTGAATAGCACATATTCACAGATAGTCTGGTTTTAATCAATCGGTGAATTACTTTGAGCAAATAAGATCCCCCTTCCTATAACTCAATTTCCCATGTGTAAAGTAGAGATAATGATACTTGCCTTGTTTGCAAAACACTTAAAGATTTACTGAGAATTCACTCCATAAGAGAAAGTTTCTGTACGTGTCTCTGAATAAATCAATATTAACACGTTCTCACACCGGTGAATGCAGAATCAGGGCTGGGAAAGTATTTTTTTGCTTGTTTTATGCAGTTGCCAGCTCTCCGCTGCAGGCAAACAATCTGCAGTTTTGCAGCATATCTTCTAGTACAAGAGTCACAGCCTTAGGGGAATAGGTTCTCATTCTCCCTACGCGCATTCACATTAAGGCTATTACAAGGTGTCTACGCAGCAAAATTCAGGCTTGGTGTAAAAGAGGAACTTTCATGCTTATGACACACCTTTTCCTAGGAGAGTAAAAATTGTAAGGGATCGCGTTCCTGCCACTTCTGGAGGCAGATCTCTGTACGTAAAATCTGAATTTCCTGGTGACTCAGAGGCGGTTGAAGGTATTTCCAATCTTCACCTGAATGAGGCAGGACGACATTGTGCCATGTGCCACCTGCTAGGAGAGAAACACAATGATTTGTCCTAGCTAAGGATCTAGCTCTTTACATTTAATTGTAAAGATTTTAAGTAAAAGGAAAAGCTACCAATGAAGTATCTTTTGAAAATGGCGTTGGAAAGATGATATTGTCTCATGGGCAGCCCGTTGACATTTCCCAGCAAAATTTACCTTGGCATCTTTCTAATGACACCCACATCATATTGTTTAACCTTTTGGCTATGTTTAAACCTAAAGTTTCTGACGTATTCACATTTCACTCTATTTTTGTGTCTTCAGTTATTAGCATGTGGATAATTCTCATTTTCCAACCCTGCAGATGTAACATTGGTTGACTCTTAAACCTGTAAGTCCAGTTTCTGCATTTTCCACATCTTTGTGTTTTCTTTTCAGTGGAGATTTTGTCTGCCATGTAAAACAAAGTGATTATTCAATCCAAATCTTTGGAAAATTCTGTTCTTTGGCACAGTGTTGTGCTGTCTGATACTTTTTTAAAAAAAAAAAGTTTTAAATTTCTGGAAGGGAAACCCTTCCTATGAGGAGACTTAAGTTTCCATCAGTCATGAGAAAAACTGTTCCCTCTGGAATATTAGAGGTAAGCCTGGAAGACAACATTGAACAGAAATAAAATTCCAGATTGCTTCATTTTGAATTTCAGCCCTGTTTCTTTAGAGAGGTTATTGTTTCCAGAAAACACCTTGTTCTTTAAATTTTCTTGGCCTTTTCAAGTTTAGTGCATTGACTGTAGTAGCAAAGACTTTTGGATATGCAGCAGATGGAAGAAATGTACAGCATCTGTCAATAGATAAATATACACGTGTGAGTTATACAGGACATAAAACTTTGTGTTGTGCTGCTATAAACTCAAAGCAATCATGAAATGTTGCAACACTGGCTTTCCCTCTCAGTTGTTTTGCTTTGACCAAGAGAGAATTGGGGATTCTTGTAGAAAGTTGTTTCACAGATAACTTGTGAGACATATTTAGAGAAGTTTAATGTAAGCTGTCTGCCACTTTCATGGTTTGGATGAGCCTACCTTCTCCCTACAGCTTCTGAAGTCTGCTGCTACACCCGTAATCGGTAGTTCAGGCATATGTTAGCTCATTCAGATTTGTTTTCAATGGTTCTGCAATTACATTCTGATCTTTTTTAAGACTAACCTTATTTCCCTTGATCCCTGAGCTGTAGGCAAGTTTCTGTTCTGATGAATAGGCAGTGCTGTGTAGCTATCAGTGACTACATGCTGTCTAATTGAATGAATGCTGAAGCCTGCATTCTTCCTACAAGGTCTGACAGGGTTATGAATTTCTCTTGGGGATAGGTCTCCTTAAATAAGTATTTCCTAATGCCACCAGGGTCTTGATTCTGTTGCCCACTCACAGACACCTGGTGCTATATGAGATGCCCTGGGGTTTTCCAGATGGCTTCCAGTTGCTGCTTGGCATGGCTTTGCTGTGGTGTGGGTCCCTCATGGGTCATGTAGGGTGACTGCTGTCACCAGGTGGACGTCCTGAACTACTCTAAGGGCACTAGATACCTAGTGGGGGTATCTGAATCCACTTCTAGTAGTCTAACACAATTATCTGCTCTCGGCCAAAGCATTCCTAGAGATACGAGATTCAAAGAAAGAGCTGTCCTCAAGCAAAGGGACATTTCTGTGGCAAATCACCTGAGAACAGGGTTCGTGGAATAGGTGAATGCCAGCTATCCTTACTTCTCCAAATATCATGGGACATTTCACACTGTTTCAGAACAGCTTTGCTCTCCACAGCTACAAAGTCACTGTGAAATATCAAACAACATAGAGAGGGCACTGTGTGGCTTCCTTTATGCAACCAATTCCTAAATATTTGCTTTGGAAGAAAACAGCCTTGTTGTTTAGTATAAATGAAGATTTAATTTACTTCTCCTTTGATCAAGATGAAGCCAGTCACATGACAGGAGTGCCGCTAACACACGCTGTGTATCTGCTTTTGTCTATTCCCAGTAGGCAAGCAGAGGTTGCTTTCAGTAGCAAGGCATCCTAGCGCTTGGGCGTGGTACAGAGGAGGGCTCAAGTAATGAGCAAGTTCTCATTTCTCTCCGAAGACCTGGCAGAAGGCCCCGTCTATTCTTTAATTACATTTCAACAGCTGTTTTTTATATATTTGTGTTTCCTTATTCAAAAGTGGCTTATGAAAAAAAAAGAAGGAAAAAAAAAAAGCAAACCATGAGCACGCTTTTAACCAAGAAACACAAAACTCTGCAACACAAGAAGCTGTCATGGACTAGCCAAAATCTTTCCAAGAAAAATTATTTCCTTCCCAGACCCACGTCAGTGTTGATGCCACTACGGATGAGATGGAAAGAAAACAGAGCAGGTTGGGACTGGATTAAGAGCAAAGGCCATAGTCTATATTGACTTGCAAAGAATCAAACATTGTTAGTTATCAGTCAGTCATCCAGACAGCAAAGTAACAGCACTGCATGACGGTACCCACAGGGTGAAGGGAAAGGAACAGTTTTCCAGGTCATTCCAGGGAACCTTCATCCATAAACAACAGCTCCCAGACCTCAGCTGTAGAGCTGTGCTCAGTTTCAGGGGAGCGATTTGCAGTACTCTCACTCACACATGCACACACCTTTCCCCAAACATCTGCTTCCAGCTCAGGAAAGCTGGGGTGCGAAGGGAAGTTATGGCTGTGAACATCACCTCTGCTTGCAGGGACTATCCCAGCCACCAGAGTCCACGTGCCATTTCCCCTCAAGACTTGTGCCAGCCCATCTGCCAAGAGGTGTGAAGACCCCTCCAGAAGACTTCTTCAAGATCAGTCACAGGGAGACAAACTTCTCCCCATTAATTTAGCTGAGGTGAGCTAAAGGGAAAGCTTCCCAGCTGTGATGCGATGATCGTCTTTGTTCCAGCAAGAGTAAAACTGAAAGAGTTAACACAAAACCCAATGTGCAGAGGCAGACTTTTTCATTACTGAACAGGAGAATAAAGGTTTTCCCTCCCTGGGCAACATCAGACTCTAAGCTAAAGAGCGGGACTGCTCCGTATAGCTTCTCTGGTGCGTGAGACGCTGTCTCGTCCCGTAACATCATGTCTGTCTTGTCGCTTCTTCACTGCCCAAAGTTGTAAAAATACACCAAAAGGGTCATCTTGTCTCCAGCAAGGTCAGTAGCATGTGGTTGTGAAAGGTGTGTAGGACTTGGACCTGGCACTCACAGCCCTTCATGAGCTTTGAGCAGTCAGCGGCATAGGGATTTCTTGGGCTGGAAATTGCATATAGACTATTGTGCTTAGTAGACAGTAACAGACCTTTACTCCCTTGATTCTTTGTGAACATTGTTAAACTCCTTTGAATTAATTTCTAATTTGGCCTCTACAGCATCCTGTGGCATAAGTTCCATGATTTAATTAAAAGCCATTTGAAAAAGTCCTTCCTTAGCTCTTTACAAAAATGCTATTTGATGATTTTTTGTTCTTGTGTGGCGAGAAATAGTGAATAATTTTTGCCTTCACCTTCTTCACTGTATTTATGATTTTATAGACCTCTTTCATACTTTTTCTACCAACACAAACACATGCAAAGTCTTTTCTGGTCACCAAGAGGAGGAGAAAATGGAATGCAAAAACATCTGGAATACAAGTGACTACATGCCATCTAGTTAAAGCAAGATGGTTGTCCGTAACTATTTGTGTACACATCTGTGTAAAGCAAAATTATAAAAAACAAGAAGCCTCTGTTATCTTTGTTGGTTAATGAAGACAGAGCAAAGAAAAAATATATTTAAACTCCAGTGAGACTAGGTAGGCAAAATAAGAAGACAAAAATTCCTAGCCTCTGTTTCCAAATAGGCTAGCTGTGGAACAAGTTTAGGACCAAGAGAGCCAAGTTTGGACTAGATGTTTCCTACTGAGGAATGTGGTGGATAATAATAAAGTCCATTAGAAGTGGCTTCCCGCCCGAAGTGGATAATAAATGCAAGATTTCAGTTGTCTCCTGAAAACAAAGCTGGTACTGCGCTCAGAAACACAGGTGTTAATGAAATACATCAAAACTAAAAATATCTTGGAAACAAATGTGCCAAAGTTTCACAATCAGCTGGTGAAAAAATAAGTACAGGCATTAAAATCAAGTGCATTTCTTGCAGAAGGTAAGCGAGTAACCTCATCTTCAGAAGAGCCTTATATAAAATCTCTCAGAAACATTTGCCTCTGGTTTTGTTTAAAGGGATATGCTTAAGCACTGTTAACTTGCAGTTCTTTGCTTTTGTTTGCACAAGTGTAAGCAACATATGTTATTTTATAAACTGCCAGACATCATGGCAGGGAAACAAGCTCTCCCCCCGTGGTGCAGAGTGCATAGGGTTCCAGTGCTTACTGGCATTACCAAAAGTACTGTGGAAAAAAGATGAAGGGAAGGACAGCCAGCTGTCAGGGCATCTCCCATCTCATTCAGTGCATAAATCCCATCCCAAACTTAAAATATCCATAACCTGAAATGCTGCAGCCTAGAGAAAGCATCTCAAGGAGGCAAGGGTGCAGACCTCTGCATTTATAAGGTACCACAGTACCATAGCTGCTGTATTTCATCTTGGGTGTTTTCAGATTAATTTCTATAACAGATTGTTCATCCCTGCAAAAATATCCAAATATCCAGAGCAGATTTGGATCTGAACATTGTAAACTGCTCATTCAAAATAACTCTAATGGATTGCTTTTGCTAACTTAGCATGACACCAACCTTTGGACTTTCTTTCAGTTCTCATTCCTTTTTAGCTTATTTGTGGAAACTTATAATTAGATTTTCCTTTTCCTCCTTCTCCCCCCAGCTGATAAAGTGCCATAAATCCTGGACATCATCCATGAGTGCAGTCATTTATGAATTTTGCTATTTTTTGCACATTGCACCATATGTAAGACAAACTAACTTAGAGGCACAGTTTCTTATTCCTGGCATGCAGGAGAGTCACTGAGGGATATCATATGGTCTCCTGGCAAAAGTACAAAGTGGCTCTTGTTGTTTGATCTACCGTCTTAAACTTAAATGCAAAATCTGATAATTGGGTCAGGCAGGAGAAGAACCTTACTAATAAAGCTCTTTTCATTTCCTTTTCCTATATTTCCTCTTTTCATCTTTTGTTTTTCCCTTTCTTGGTTGGTCCAAGGAGCTGGAATCAGCTGTTGGCAAAAGGGTTAGCAGTGGAGCTTGGCTTATGGAATTTCTTCTTCTCTGCAAAATCCCCTTCTGTCTGTCATCCTTCAGCATACGTTGTTCTCTCAGCTGCCCTGACAGTGGATTCGCTTGCTCTCCTGGGCTTGCTATGAATGTTTTCTCAGAAATATCTCAGTCTTTTTAAAACCTGAATCGTTGAATGTGTGGTAAACATTCTCGACAATCATTGCTCCTTTAAAAACAAAAATTGTCTAGGAATCTCTTTTTTGTCTTGGAATCTCTTTCATGCTATTTTTAACAAAGACAGAGGTTTGTACTCCTGAGGATACACAAGTTAAATGGAGACTGAACTTCCTTTGGAAGCCGAATGTCTCCATAATGCAAGAAGCTGAGACTTGAGCACTCACCCAGCTGAGTGATTTTTTTAAGCAGTAATAGAGCACTTTTGTTCTCTGCTAGGAAAAGCACAGCAGGAACATTTCATGGTCTGTTTAATGAATGGAATTAGATACTTGGTTGCCCGTGTAATTAGATTGGTTCTCTTTTCCCTCTATGATTTTGTCTAAATTTCATCAAAAAATATGAAATCTTCATTTTGAAAAATCAGCGTATGCACTTTAAAAAAGCCCTCAAGGTTCTGAAGCAGCCAAACGCCTGCACCCCACGCCTCTGCAACAAGCAGGCATCCAGCACTTGAGGGCTGTGCCGGATGCTTTGTCTGCTGGGTGGATGCTGCCACGGATCCAGCAGCCTGGCACGATTGCTACTTTTAGATCACGCAGGACAGGGTTGCAGAAGCTGACTGTTGTTGGCCCGGAGTGACTGAGTAAGAGCGTTTTAATTGAGCACTAAGCCTCAGCTGTAGCATGCTTAGCAAACAGGAAGCCCAGTAGGGCTTCCAGACCAATGAAAATGATCAGTTTTACTACAATACACACTCTCATTTGACTTACTGCACTTTTGGACCTGTGGTTTTTCTCCACATCACCCCTCTGGGAGGCTTGGGAGTTCTCAAGGCAGAAAACAGATTTGATGTTTGGTAAAGGACCAAGGTAGGTGTTTTTGTCCTCGAGTATTGACCACAAACACAGAATCTCCCCAGCTGTGATCAGGAAAAATACTCCAAAAGCTGTTTCTCTCTAGCCAGTAAGGTACAGAGTGGAAGAGGTTTTGTGGATATAGCTGCACCTGCTCTCAAAACTGCATCTTGGCTGGTGTATTTTTGGGAGCAATTGCCCACCTGGAGTCTTTACAAACCAAATTGGCTTGCTGGTTAAGAATTCCTAAATAACTCCTTGCTCAGGACAGGAACTTACCTGTAAAAAAAAAAAAAAAAACCACACAAAACAATGCAAAACCCTTAAGAAAAAAATACATACTAAATAATGTGTATTGGAAAAGGAGATTTTTAGTAAAGATCAGCTGTGCTACATTTTCACTGTGCATTCCATGTTCAGCCTTAAATAATGCATCTTTGTAGAAGGGACACTCAAGCAGCTGGACAATTTCATAGAAGATATCAGAGCCAGCAAGTACAGAATATGTGAGCATAAAAATAAAGTTTAAAAGCTGTAAGGCACCCTTAAGATATGTGATGAAAATGTAACTCAGGAAGAATATCAAGTTTTGCAATTGTTAAATAAGATGTCAGAATAATAATGCAAGGGGCTCAGAGTAATTTTTACTTGTTCCCAAAACATTTTTTTCCCTGCATTTCTCATTTGGAGAAGATTAAACAAACTTATATGGCAAGGTGATAAGAACACAGGCAAGGACTGTCAGCAGGGCTTCTGGGTTATTTTTACTTTTGGCAGTAAAAAGTGAAAGTAGGACTCAGCTCCTAGTCCGCTTCATGTGACTACTTAGACCTTTTGCAGGTTTGAATATCTGAGCTGGGGGCCAGCTTACAGTGTCAATATTCCTCATGCATCAGCATGACAGGCAGCTGTGTTGATCCACTGTCAAACCTCAGCCTTGCACACTGCTGAACATGGACGGGACTGTCAGGTGTCATGTACATTATGTGTCTTTATTGGCCCCCATTTTACACCCTAAGTTGTTTCCATTCCTACTTTTATTGTCATTAATTACTTCACATCCCATCTAAAGTAATGTACAATACAGATGATGAGCCATGTGTAGCAAGTGGCTACCTTGTAGTATGCCTTTTTAGTCATTTTACAAACTGAACATTTACCAATAGGCCTCTAATGAAAAATGAATGAATTTGTGAAGGTATCAAGAGGTACTGGTGCTGCTTTTTAAATCCCCGTGTCCTTATCTTCGACAATTATCTTGTCTTTTGTCATTTGGGGTTATTGCTCTACCGTTAACCTCTCCTCAGTTTGGAGAGAACTGCTTCATGTTAAAATAGCTGTAACATCATTGCAAGAAGAGCAGCATATTGCCAAAGCAAACAGACCTGTACTAACAGCAGTACTCACTTATAGGCCAGGAACATAACTGGTGAGCTCAGGCCAGACCTGGCAGGTGACCTTGGTGATTTTCAAGAAACAAAGCCAATGTAGTCCAGAACAATCCTTTTGGGGGCTACTTTCCCCAGGACATGACCCCCTCTCTCTGAAGCACAGCTCCTCAAAAGTTGCGTGGGATGCCTAGAGCCACCTGTGCCTGAGCATCAGCTGCTTGCTTTTTTTCTGCATGGGGCATTTTGTGGCTCAAGGCAGCCTTTGAGGACACCATGGGCTGGAGCAGGACAGTGGCTTCTCCCTCTGTCGCATGGACGTTGATCGCCCGAACCCACAGTCTCTCCTGGCCTTCACTGAAATGAAAAGTCCCTGGGTGGCAAGCCAGAAGGGCATTGCCCTGTGGCTCCCTCCTTCCACCCAACAGCAGTGAGCTAGGCTGAAACCACTGCTGCACCAGTGGCCACAATGAGGGAAAGAAAGAGAGACAATAAAAAGTCTTAGCCATACAAAGTCTGCCAGAATTGCATGGCTTCAATTACAACCAGCTTGTGGTATTGGGTTTGTTTTCCTATATTACTATTATTATAATAATTTTCATTATTATTAGTATTATTGTTATTATTATTACAGATTCACTGGTTCAATATTTAATTCTATCCAGAACTTCCTTTGTTTGGTTCTTTCTTGCCCAAACTTTTCACTTGCGTGTGTTTACTAGTTGACTTTTTTAAAAAAAAGTTTTGCTTGAAAGGGCAGAAGCAGTAACAGTGTTGTTTTAGTTCAAAAATAAATGTGAACGAAACTACTCCTGACAGTTAACAAACATGAAATACACTTGACTTCTAGGCTATTAAACAAGAGCAGCAAAATGTTCCCAGCAGTTGCTTAATGCAATTACTTGATTAGAGAAAGGCATTTCATTTCCTAACCGCTACAAGAATAAGCAATATAGCTGTCAATAATTTTGCAGTGAGGGCTGAGGGCTGGTGGTCAGCCTTAGACCACATCTTTGCATGGTCATTAGTGCATATCCATCAATGCACCCAGCAAAGCCTCGGGATTCTTAAGGGATTTCAGCAGTGTGTGAATGACCTTTTCCTTCATCAATTTCCAGGATGTTTTTCATTACTGAATATGCAGCACATCATAATGTTAACATCAATCCTCCATTTAAGTCATATCACGTTATTTTGAGACAGCCTACGATCTTGGCTGCCTCTTGCACTAAAGAGTTGATGTGTAAATGGGGTGGTTCCCTCTCAGAAAGCACCATCAATGGGCTGCAAGACCTTGTAGGTGGTAATGCTTGTACAAAATATGTAGTCTCTCAAGACAAAGAGGTATTTGTCTTTTCTGTGACTAGTGTTGCAGGAAGCAACTAAGGGAGAAATGGTGGTCAATCAGGTGGCATTGTACTCAGGTCCTGGGGCAACTAAAATCTATCTCCAACTTGCTTATACAGTTCTGAGGGCAAAACTGACTCCATCCCAAAAAGACAGTTTTTCATTCCCCATAATGTCTACTTGTGGGCAAGGGTGGGCCTTCATCTGCATTTTAATGTGATCAGGATTGCACCTCTGAAGGGCATCTCCCAGCCACCCGCCACCACCCTATGGTGCATATCGTGGCGGGGGTCTCAGCGAGCTTAAGCTGGCTGCTGAAATAAAAGTGAAAGACAGGGTCCAGGAGGTTCAGGTGGACACTCTGGCCACTGAAGGGCCCAGGCTAACCTCAAGCAAACATCTCTCAAACGCAAACAGTATGGGTGTCAGGTCTACAGCACCAAAGGTTTCTCTCTGCAGACCCACCCCTGTTGCTCAGCACTGCTTGTACTGCAGACACGGCCTGAGTGTATGCTTCCCAAGTTAAGGAGCTGCTGGAGCAGTGTATGGCAGTGGGCTACAGAAAAATGTTCCTCATTTTTCTTCAGTCACAGTGAGTGCAGCCTAATCCAGCACAAGAGCCAGTTGCTGGTAACCCCATGGTGAGGGTCATGTCTGCCATGAAGAGCCAAAGTCCATGTGCCTACAAAACCATGCACACACGGGAACAGTTACATCCCTTTGCTTAAAACTAGGAGCATTTTTGTTTCCATAAAAGACGGAATAGTTTCCCTCATTCATCAGTCTTACTTGAGTCACATTTATAAATACATTCTGTCTGTGTCACTAAAGGAGAGGTCTTGACCATGTGTTCAAAATTATAAGTGTGAACTCATAGTCTTCTGTTGTGCATAAATATTGTCTGCCACACTGTCATTCCTCAGCTTTATATTGATGTCTTTAAACTCATTTATGGTATAAATAATAATGCTTCCTTTTAGGGGGCTAGTTCCTGAGTAGAGCGATACACCATGCGTGGATTTATTGAGAGGATTGTACAGAATTAAAGGCAGGTTTTTCCTCATCCCCTCTCAAGCTCCAGGTCACACGATGCAGGAGGAAATAGCCGGATCTGCTGTAAACTCTCCACCTTGCTGAACTCTATCACAACTGAAGTCATTCATCCAAAGCAGCTGGATGACTTATGAATTTTGAGGTTAATTTCCATATGTTAAAAAAACCCAAAACCCCCAATCCCTCACCAAAAAAAAAAAAAAAAAAAAAAAAAAAGATAAAAACAGCTGTAGAAAAATTTAAAACATTAAAAATATCAATTTAAGTTGGTGCAAAGCACTTTTGTACAACCTGAATGAAAATGTTTATGTTTCAGTTTGGGTTTGGTTTAGCATTGTTTTATTATTTTTTATTCCTATTTTTTTTGTGTAGACCAGTCTTCAAACAAGCAAGCAATTACCAAAATGAAGACTCAGAATATTAATTTTTAAAATACCATAGTGAAGTTAAAAATTTAAAAAATCGCATTTAGAAAATGTCAAAATGAAATTCATGGCTTCAAAATAATTTCTCCATTTTTATGGACTGAATCTAAATGCAAATTTTATTCAGATTCATGAACTGTAGTTCATCTCCCTGAAATACCAGCTTTCACTGGAAAAAAAATGTCTTCAACTCTGCTTGGAACTTTTCCATAGTGATTTGAGAATTGGATG
>NW_010103814.1:0-12409 GCF_000699245.1 Pterocles gutturalis | reverse complement strand
TGCTGCACATTGACACTGAGAAGACCAATTTTTTTCCCTTTGCCATCTCTCTCAGGTATTAAGGTTTTGAGTCAACTCCCCTTTAGATATTTCCAAGTAGAGCTTTTCTTCGCCAAGCCAAGCTGCATGATACAATTTAGCTTTTGCTAGGAATTGGGAGGTTTTCAATGTTAGGACTACTTCATGCATTTTAGAGAGATATGAAATGGAGAAGGCATCTGTTCACAGCTTATTAGTAATACACTTGCTAACATAGTCTGTAAGCCTGTTAGCGTGCGGCTGCATGCAGGAAGGCAGCATCCATCAGCGCAGCATTAGTGGAACTACAGCTGGTTTCTCTGCCTCTGCTTTTCATTCTCCTGCCTCTCTCTCTTATCAGTGTCTGAATTATTATAAATTGGGTTCAGACCTAGTGTGACACAGGGAAATCGGGAGCAGCGCTGTTGCGTCCAGCATGCTGCTGGCAGAGCGGGTGCTCATGAGCATGTGGGGGGTTGTTCAACCATTAGACACGGAAAGGCAAAATCCCCTCTGCTGGAACAGAAGGAAAATCCCCACCATTGAAACTGCTCGGCCCCCAGTCAGCCTCTGGCATGGCCCAGTGCCCGCACCCGTTACCTTACCACACACAGGAGTTGCTTTCTAATTTTACTTCAAAAGGCATTTGAGCATATGTATTACCATAGTTGGGAAAAAACAGAATCCAGAAGTGCTTTCCTTGATGTGTTATTCATTCTCCTACTTGGTGTATTGAGGGCAAAATTCTCTCTCCTTTCTGTTCCTGAGCATTGATCAAAAGGAAAAAATGATCCTGTATTTGCTCTTTGCATTTTTGGGATCCAGCCTTAACACACACGCATACAACCATAGTGCTTGCAACCTGTAGCTGAGAAAGTTTCTGCATGTTTCTAGTAGTTTGCAAAAAAATTACCACAGCATTTGTTTCACTAGAAAAATGATGTTTGTAATTGCAGTTCTGGCTACAAAATGCTACTGCGCTGAACTGAGCTGCCTGCTGAGATTGGATAGTAGTCTGTATTTGATGCTCCAGAGTCAGATATTGCATTGGTTGCAAAGTGCCGGGTTTTTTACCTGTCCAGTTCCTGGGCCTGCAAGTAATTTACTTGCATGACCAATTTCTGCGAGTTTTCTCTCATAAATAGGTCTGTATGAGATCAGAACCCTATCTTGCATTCGTCTCTGAGTGCCACGCTTCGAATGAAACCAGCCGGGAGGTTAGACTTGTGAAGTAATTTTTTCCTCTTAATCTTTTTAGAAGTTCTGCAGTGTTATCATAGGCTTCAGTTTCTCTTTTTCTGTCTTTCTGGGTGTGTGCATATCCATACATGTATACATATATACACGTAATGTGTGCTTGTGTGAGTTTGCATACACAAAACCACCTGTGTGCAATGCAATACATTTTTTAATCTGAAATCATAAAACACAACTGCTACAAAGATTCTTATGTCTTGTAAGAGGAAATAATTTCCAGGTTTCTGTATCTTACGTACTTTCCCAGCAATTTCTATTACAAACATGAAATGTGTTGTGTCAGCAAATATGCAGAGAGATGCTTACTTTCCAGATCCCATACCTAGATATTGCACATTGCAACAGCACAGTGACGATGCATTCAAAGCCCTGGAATATAAAGCTGGTTGTAAGGTGGAAAAGTTTTCCTTTTGTGAACGAAAAAAAAGCATTTTGATTTTTTTTTTTTTTTAGAAGGTATTCTTCTGAAGGAATGGTCCCTCCATTTCTAAAGCTGGGGATTTTCAGCCCAGTGCCATTGGGCTCTGTTACATCCTCGCAGTCCCACACCCGGGGCAGTGGCTGTGCAGGGAGATCTCTCTCCTCCCGAGCAACTTGCAGTGCGATGCTTTTGAAGTGCTGTGCCTGGTGCGCCTGCCCGCTCACCCCTTTCAAGCCCAGCCCATTCCAGTTTAGGCAGCTTTCATCTCTGCCTTTCAACTGGTGGGTGTGTGTGGAGGTATGTGCAAACACAGACCACGGGGCATGCACCTCCTCCAACTGCCCACACTGCCCGCCCCGAAGCCCCCAAAAAACTTGGGCAAAGGAGATGGGCACACCACTGGCCTGCAGTGTCAGCCTCCCCCTGCCCCTTCATCAGCCTCCCCCCATCTCCCCACCTCCTCTGTAGCCCCCCTGAAACTTTTTTTTGGGGGCGGCTGGGCGCTCACCCCAGCTCAGGCTGTTCTACTGTGTGTCTACATCTAGGAGGGGGATTGCTATCTGGGGAGGAGGAAGGAGAAAAAAAGCTGTCCCTTTGGGTAGCATTATGAAGTAGAGCAAGTGAGGAGAGAAAGAGTAGGGGGGAAGAGAAGGGAGGGAAAACAAACTGCAAAGCTCACATGAGGCAAAGCAATCGGATGTCAGAGCAAGGGCTTTGATGTTGGTGGAGGAGATTAAATGTCCACATAAAGGACTGGACTCGGGTGGTCTGCACTGTTTCCTCTCACGTGCGCGGCAGTGTGACAATTGCTTTTCAAACATTAGAAACTTACCACCTTCTAAACCAGAACTTAAAGAAAGGGGGGAAAAAAAGGAAAAAAAAAAAAAAAGACATCAAAGAGGGAGGACTTCTGGGGAGGGTCTGAGCACAGCATAGGTTCATGTGTCGCACAGTCCCGCAGCTTCCCAGCAACAGAGCAGTACGGCGCTTTTGGAGATGGAGTGGAAACATAGCTGCTGTGTCAGGCAGAAAAAAATGCCGCTGTCAAGGGCCCTGCACAGTGACACGTCCTGAAAGGAAAGGTCACCAGCAGTGAGTTATTCTTCCTAAATCCCCTGTGCTGAGCTCCCAGGCTTTCACCAGCATGTGCTCCTGAAATGATGGATTTGATGCTAGAAACCAGAGCGACCCAGGGGTAGCATCACGCATGTACATTCTCACCTGGGCTCCCTTCCACAGGACAGTACCCTCCAGCAAAGCACTTAAGAGCTTTTCAGATTTTAAGCATGTTTTTAAGCCATATCACCTCTGCAAAACCTCAGCACATTATTAGTTTTAAAATTTAAATGTTTTGCTAAATTTAAGTCAGAGCCCCCGTCAGTTCCTCTGCAAGCCTTGAGATGTGAACCACGACCTTATGAACCACTCTTCATAAGAAATAATTTATTAGACTTTTATTATTATTGTTCCTGGGTGCAGATCGTTAAGGAAGTTAACTTTGCAGACAGAGGCAATCAAAAGTCCTTACTGCTCAAGGTTTAACAAAATATACAGAAATACAGAGAGCATAGGGTGCTCTTTGCCCCTTTGGTGTCATTCCTCTAAGCAACAATTTAAAACACAGTCTCGTGCTTCAATATGCTAAAGATGGCCTGGAGAAACCCATGGATGTAAACAGGAAAATTTCGATTGATGTTAATGGGCTTTGGATCAAGCCTAAAAATAAGAAAGAATGTACCACAAGTGACACGCTGCAAACTCTCCTAACTAGGGTACTGGAGGCTGAAGCTTTTGCCAATGAAGTTGAAGTTTGAACTTGCAGTAATTTGGCTAATCTGGTTTCATGTATTTTCTGCTGCGGTCAGCATTTTTATTCTGTTCTGATTATAGGTGTATTTGCAATTTTTAAAGACTTGGGTAGGGGTTTTTGCATTGAATAATTACAGAATTGCATTGAATAATTACAGAATAGTATTTACTGTTATTCTCTCAAACATTTTTCACTTTGGTTACTTATACTGTTTTTCTTCTGCACAAATTTTCTGCAATCTCTAATTTTCTGTAAAGATTGGTAATCTTAACATTGACATATATTTTGATAGAGACAAAAAGAGGAAGCATTTCCATTCAGAAAAGTAATGTAATAAAAATCTGGTCAATTTTTGATGCCAGAAAAAAAACATCCTACAAAGTAAACTGAACTGTGGAATCCAGCCAGGCACTTCAGGCTTTATCAGGAAAATGTATATACACTAGTCTTACCACATGCATAGCATTCTAAATGAATACACTAAAATTGTGCCTGAAAAAACATTGCATTGATACATATACACCTCACCTATTTCAGGCTAATAAACTCATTTGAAAATGTATCTCACGTAATTTAATCCTACTGTATTTTCTGTGTAATAACAGTCCTGGTTACTAAGCTTTCACTCCCTATGTAGCCTTAAGCCCCTATTTTCAGTCTCCACTTGCTCTGCTTGGACCATAAGTCTTCAATACTGAGGAGTTTCTCTTCACTAAAACAGAAAGCAGGCGAATGAGAGGGTGAAGGCGAAATTGCTTCATTTATGGTAAAAGCACTACAGACAACTGAATGGAGTGTGGTTACTGCGGTAATTAGTCCACATTTTTGTCAACCTTAGAAGAAAAGTTTGCAAATCTCCCTAACAATAACGCAAAGAGTGAAGGCTTTGTCGTACTCGCAAGGGAAATATTTGAGTCTATTTGAAGTATGAACTCTAAAGTTTTTCTGTCTCTCTGGTATCTCTAGAATGGATAAGATAATTGTATTGCGTGGTTCAAAATACCGAACATAAATCCAAAGATTTAGCATAGTTTTGTAGGACACAGAGACAGTCTTAGCTTACTAAGCTTAAGTTACAGCATATGTTTTTCATTAAAGAATCCAATCCCTGATCTTCTTAAAAAAACACCAGAAATCATTGTCTATAACAAAACATCAAACAATAAAATTATCATTAGCTTTCAAGACCATTACGAAATGAGAACCCCTACATTAATCTTACTGTTACTTGGTTTTAGTAAAGTGACCTTCAAAAAGAGTTGGGGTGAATAAAGCAGTGAGGCACTTGCAGCAGAGCAGACAGCCTGACATTTAAGAGAATTCTCTAGTTTTACTGTAATCAACAGAACATCACACATGCAGAAGCAATGATTTTAAAAGTAAGTCTGGGAGATAAAAAGGTCTGTTGCTCAGGGGAAGGACCTTGAAAACATTTAAGAAAATGTCCAGACCCTAACAGAAAACATACAGGATTGTCATAAGATAGCGAAGTCACCAAATAAAAGCATATTGGCAAAAATAATTTGTGGAAAGCCTACAGGTAGAGGCATGTCAGCTTTGAGGCAGCTCTGTGAATACCTTTACAAGTCACCTGCAAGAAGAAGGCTCTGTGGATTTTCCCAAATGAAATGTATAAAATACAAAAAGGAACTACTGGCTGGAGATGCTGCAGGGTGGGGAAGGAGGAATCCTACATCCAATGGCAAAGAGGCAAAGGCACGTGCCACAGTGAGACTGAGCCCATGCATCTACTCTCTCCCTCACCGAGAAGGCAACAGCAACCGCAAAGGGACTCAGGTGCCAAACTTGGACAGCAGCCTGTGCTGCCAGGAAAATGGAAAGTTTTATAAAGCCACACAGCTGCTGTGGCAGTGGCTCTTCCCTCTTGTAATCACATTGGTTTGGCCCCTGGGAGGACCAAGGGGCCCCAGGGGGGCAGAGAAGAGGATGCCAAAGAGGGGACAGGCGTGCCACCCCCATGCCCAAGCACGAGAGTGAAGCCCACAAAAGCCCACAGACCCTGAGCAGGGGAGCAGACACAGCCAGTCTCCCAGAAAGGCCCCAGGCAGGGGGCATCGGTGCCTCTGAACGTAGTGCAAACAACTTTCACTGGGCTGCCCTTGGATTTATTTCTAACTTTGTTATTTCGTGCTTCTGATTGTTTTTGGTTACTAATGGATATATACAATAAAATGCAGTTATTTGTGGTGTTTAGATATCTCTAATTCAGAACACATTTAACAAGGACATTCAAGGACAGGGGAATACTTAGCACATGGCAGACCACATGTTATTTTTTCCTTTCATCTGAAGGATTTGGAGTCTAAGCTGGAGTTAATCCTACTATTATTAATTATATGCCAGATCATTAAAGTCCACTCAGCAGTCCCGATTCATTGGCTTTCTTAGACATCCTTTTCAGGCACCCATGCTAGCCTGGGCGAACCCAGCTATTTAGTGTTGGGGCGATAGCAGTGCAAGCCAAGAGGAGCCTGTAAGGGGGACACCCCAGATGGGAATGCTCTGCTGCCCATTGCCTCGAGGTGCAGGGGGACACTGCAGAAACAGTGGCATATGTGAACATGACTGAGAAGGTTTAGCATACCGACACCATGGCTGATAGCTGTTACCTGCAGCTGAAATTTCATCCATTTGCATAAGCCAGGAAAAGGCTGTACTTATGGAAGTGTCCTCCAGGTTAGAGGTGCAATGCAATGTTGTGCTAGTGCTTCAGCACAGATCTCGAAGAAGCCATAAATCTGTGACAAGACATCTCACTGGGCTGGTAGGTCCCCTGCCCCTGGCTTCTCCCTGCAGGCTGCCGGGTAATTCGTTCCTCTTCGGGTTAAAGTGCTCCCACGTTCCACCTCAGATGTGGTTGCACCTAGTTGATGCTTCCAAATCCTCTGAGATCAGAAACACTCAACAAAATTCTTTGGGATGTGCTATGTAAAGGAAAATTAGTATTGCGTATACTGCTAACATAGGGGGTGAAGGATCTGCAAAGGCAAATAACAAGGTATTGAAAATACCACTTATATTGGTCTAAGTTTTTTCCTTTGATTGCATGTTTGCAGGACATAAAGCAATAACAAGCTTGCATACCAATATAAAATTTGCATAAGGGAAGAAGCAAAGTTGAAAAAAATATGCAAGATTTTACAGTGGTGTTTTGGAGCCAATATTATTATAAGATGCAGTTCCAGAGAAGTAGAGTTCAGCGCTGTCAGCTTTTTTTAATTTATTCATTAATTTGGGAAAGAAGATGGACATGCAGAGCTTTATTCCAGGCTAAGGAAACAAGAGCTCAGACTATGAAGAAATCATTCTTTTTTACTCCATTCAACAAAAATCTGCTGGATCCAAAGTGGAATATAAGTGCAAAATAGATTATTGGGTCCTGGCTTTTTTTTTTTCCCCACTCATACAGCTAAATAAGAATAATTTTCTAAACAGAAATTTAATCCTAAGTGATTTAATAATAAAATCTAATTGCTTAGATATTAGACAGAACATGAACCAAATTCAGCCTTGGTATGTACAAACTTGCCTTGATTAATTCTACCTACTTGCTGAAGGGGCTGGGTTTGGCTGCACTTTTTTTCCCCCATCATAATATTAAAATCTGGTGTCTAGTTAATCTGAAAAGCTGCACTAAGTTAGTGAGAAACAAATTCCCAATTTTTGCCTCGTTCTTCTCGAGGCTTAAAAAGGGCTGAGAATGGTGCTACACATAAGCTCTTTAAAAAACATATCCTAGCCCAAAAACAGCACTAAAAGAGTTTCAGCTCTGCAATAAGAACAAATCCTACCTCCCTTCATACCCTCGAGAAGCGTTTACTTTTAAAAGCACCTCCACCTTTTGTTTAGTTCCTATGCTCTAGTCCTATAAAACATGATAAAATGCTGAACGCCTCCTGGAAAGCTCGTGACTTTTGCCCTCCACGGAGGTCTCAGGGATTTCTAGGGTAACTGGTATCATGCCTGTGGCTCTTTTTGCTGTTCCATGTGTCCAGATAAACAAATAAAAATATACCAGTGTGTGTGGTAGCACCCATTAAAGCACCCTGGTCAGAGCCTTAAATTAATTCTCCACTTAAATTCTATTCAAGAAAAGTGTCTGTGACTTTCAGAGGTAGAGGGAGTGCTGGATTTTTTTGTAACCATTTAGCCAAATAACATTAAAAGAGCATCCCAAGCAAATAAATAGGAAGGTGGAGAGGAAACCTCACTTCAGTTTAGACTTTGCATCTGAGCCTCATCCCTCTCTCCCAGCTTCAGCATCACACTGCGGAGGAGCACGGGGCTGGGTGTACACGACAGCTCCCATGCTGGCTTGCATCTCTAGGAAACTCCTGCTCACCTCAGCGGTGGGAACTCATTCTTCGTCTGCCCTTCGAAACTTCAGCTCTGCTTTTGGGTTTCCTGCCTTCTCTTGGTGTCTACTGCAGATGTAATATTTAAACTCAATTTATTATACCTTCTCAAATTTGAAATATGAAGGGGAGGAGAGGCAGGCAGAGAGAGGAAACCATATGTCAAGAAGATGAATCAAAGTGAAAGTGGTGTGTGTGCACGCATCAGAGGAGGCTAAGTTTGGCCTGATGTTTTCTATTTTGACTATTGGAAAATTTTGGTGAGATGCGGGCTTGGTGTGACATCTGTTTAGCTTTGGGGAGCGTGTACATGTCCGTGTGTGTGTGTGTGGCAGAGACTGATGTCTTTCTTTGTATGAAGCTGCACAGAATCACATGGTGATATAAAACATGAACACCCACTTAGAAAATTCATGCAGAGACCGATGGGTTATTTCATCTCCCTTTATTCTGGTGGGTTTAACTCATGAGGCACATGCACAAAAAGCATTTTTAATGGTCAATATAGTGTCTAGGAAGGCTCTACACTGGTGATGTTTTGTGAATCAATGGTCTAAAACTGTGAGATCTTTTTAAAGCTTCTTTATGATGAATCCATCCTAACACATTCCTCCAGGCTCTGAACAAATATTACAACAGGCATTCTACCCCAGTCTGCAACTTACCCTAAAAGCCACAGTATGCGTGATTGACAGAGGCACTGCCATCTTACATGTTCCCATTTGAGTCACCCTGGAAATCAGGCCACCAATTTTCTCTTCAAATGAGAAATGAGACAGTCACCCAAGGGATTTGTTGTTGTTTTTTCTCCTTTCTCCATATTAACCATCCCAATATCTGTTTATAAAATAAGGGGGTGGGAGGGCTAACAAGCCTATTTATGCAGAATTTATAGAAAGTTGTGTACAGCTCTGCTGAAAACAGAGCCTGATGATACTTCAAGGGTAATCAAGTGCCTGCAAACCAGTTTTTCCACCACTGCTGGCAATAATTAGCTATTCAGACTGCACTAAACGCTGCCTGAAGGCGGACAGACATCACTAGCTTGGGGAGTTGCTTTAAAAAAAAAAAAATCCATCAATATTTCTTTGCCACTGTTTTGCTTTATTTTATTTCCATTTTCTGTGGTGTCTCTGTACAGCCTAGAAATTTGTGGTGCCCAAAGAGCAACACTCAGTGTTGGCCAGTTTTTCAGGCAGTAAAGCATTGGACATTGGTGTAGTTTCTATTTTTGTATAAAATCCCAAACATCTGTTCCACAGGAGATGGGTTTGCTACCAAGCACTACTGTTAGATTTCTCGCCAACAAGTTTCATTGCTTCATGTGGTTTGTGTTTTGTTCTTTAAACAGTTAATTATGTTTTATTCTTTCTTCCATAAAAGCTAAATTTAGCCAGGATCTTCTCTAATCTGAAACATTTTATGGAAATGACAGTGTTGTTAAAAAAAGCATTCTGGGTAGAGATTACAAATGTATAAAATAAGTGAGCACAGTGTCCTTTACATCGTATCTCTGTTCACCACTCCATCTTTGATGAGTACAGGCAAAGGCTGCTATAAATGGGGATCAAGTAGCCTGCTACCCATACACATGTGTACTGGTATGCTCACACACACACAAATGGACACAGATGCACACACACACACAGTGGTTTATGTGCTGCTGTGAGCAACTGCTCCCTGAGTCACTGAGAGAGGGGGGTCACAACCTGGCTGACGGGATTTGTAAGAAAATTTTGTGGTATCTTAAAAGAGCAGGGCTGGAAGAGACCTCAGGAGGTCACTCCATCCATTCCCTGTCCCTAGAAAGATCAACCTCATCTGTATTATTGCTGAGGAGTTTTTTTATAACTGGTCCATGGAGACATCCTGTACAGGAGATTGCACAGATGATCGCTGCCTTTCAGCCACCAGCATGCCTTGTGTGCACCCTGGAGTGCATCCTGGTAACTGCTGGGCATGGAGCAGTGCTAGCAGGATGGGAACCACTGATCTGAGTGGGCAGAGCAATCCTGAACATATAGAACACATCTCTGATGCCAGAGGATCACAATTAAGGGAGGGAGGAGTTCTGCCTTTCATCTGACTGGTGCCAGGATTTCAGCCAAAACATACCCGTTCACCATAGGGACATGAAATGCAGGGACAAACTCATAAAATATTGCCAGAATGCTAGCAGTCTTACTTATCTGCCCCTCAACTTTTATCAAACCCAAAGATAAACTCTGTTTACAAGAAACTACTGAGAAATCAGTCTGTAGTGAGCGTGCTTAAAACAGGTCACCAGCTTTTCCAAACATTCAGCATGTGTATCTTAAACTGACTCCTACATGTTTGATATGTTTTCATTTTTCCCTCTATGTATGGATACAATTTAATGCCCTCATGGGGCAATGGGCAGCAACCACTTTTGGCAAATGAAATGTCGGTCCCTGTACTTCAGCTCCATCAAGGTGCCAGTTCTTCTTCCTTACGCACCCTTTGATTGAACTTGTTGGTCAGCCCACACAGTGCCACATCCAAGAAGCAGAAACTCAACTGCTCTCATTACGAAACGTCAAGTACTTTCCATACCTACCTCCAGCAAAATGTAAATGGGGAATATTGGTGTGGAAAACTGGGGGAATCTCACAGTTTGATGCCACAGATTTTCTGGACTGCTCTACCTCACAATGAGCAAAGGGTGCTTCCCTGTAAGGGAAACCAAACAACTCCCCTGGTTAAATTTGCATGGCAGTGCAGTGGCTTTACCTGCTGCTACTGCTCCACAGGAGGTCCCACCACCTCCTAGCAAGGAAGGAGCTCAGAAAATTTGTGTGGCATTTGCATAGACTAGCAGAGAAAGGTGTGCCTCTCAGGCACTGAGACTGATGAACACGGCCTACCCTTGTTTGATGGAGAAAGCAAAACCCTTATGGTGGTCACAGCAACAGCAAAATGCAGCACATGAAAGCAAGTAAGGTTGTGCTGGATCTTGGCACGGTGTTTTCCCACCTGTGTTGGATTTTGCAGAAATGCTCCCAGCAAACTCATGAGGAGAAGTAGGGGGAAAAGAAAAAAAAAAAAAAAAAAAAAAAAAAAAAAAAAGAAAAAGAAAGAGGGCTGAATTTGCTTGGAGCAAAAAAGCCGGGGAAAAACTCTGCAAAATGGCAGCTGACACTTTGTCTCCCTCCCATGACTCGTGGTGGGATCCCCCTGACAGGATCTTGGAGGCAACCCCAGCTCAGGCACAGGACCCATGCTGATGCCCATGTCCACAGCCCCCAGCAGACACCCCCTGCATAACAGGCAACCACAACCAAACATGGGGCGTTTTAGTCGGGACCTTGCAGCCCAGGAGGAGGATTTCTGGGGTTTGTGAAACTCTGTGAAGATCAGTGCTGACACTGGTTCACTCTCTTGGTGATCATTTTTTTTAATCCCACTATTTTGGGAAGAAAGGATAATGTGTTCTGTGTGCTTGCAGCCTGCACACTTTTTTTTCTTTTTCACTTTTATATTTCACTGATTCTTCAAGTATTCATCAGCTTTAACCATCTGCTTTCAGCTCTATGGCCTTCAGCCATCACTTCAGCTTTGCTGAAAGACTCCAAGATTTCAGGGGCAAGAGCTTTTAGTACTAAGGAATCATCTTCAGTCTCCCCTAGCAGGCACTCCTTAAGCATCTAGCAATACTAATTGTTTTGCATGGAGCATCATCTGCATTGCAGAATGGCAGCTGCTCAATGAATTACCATCAAAACGTGCATCAGCTTCTGAACAGGGGTTGCACTGTCTGCGTCTAGTACAGCATAGAGAGGGACTAGAGGCAGGGAAATGTTTTATTTCTGATCTGTATATAGCTTTTGTAACACTTTGTTGCTCTGAGTGGTTACACCTGTGTAGCAGGTACCAAGCAGTGACAACGTCTGGAGGCAGAATTCGGGTCCATGGCATACTTGACACTAGAGCGCATCCTCCTGTGTGCTTGCACGCGGCCGTCCTCATGTAAGGCAGCGGTATAACCTCTGCACCGCCTGGTTCCCTTACTTGAAAAGATATATTAGTGCAATTCTGGGTGACTGTGGATATCATGGTATGTTTCATGGTTATGGAGGTACTTAAGCAATTTGAAATACATATCTTTCATATCCAGGGATTAGGTTTTCCCTGCATCCCTTCTGCATGTGTGCAATATGTATTTATGTCCAGGTTACACTTTGTACTGGGGAAAAGAAAATGGACAGAAATGCTATAGAAGTACACATCAGCACCCTATGTGTTCTCCAGAGCTACAATATTCCTCTGTGCTCCTCCCTTCATTACATTACATTACAAATACACTGCGTGCATTTGCAAACTTCCAGCCTCCATCTTCCTGGGAACTGTGTGACACATCCTTCTGAATTTTCTGTTCAGTGCTGTCAAGCTTTAACCTCAGAAATACTAGTCACTTATAGAATCATAGAATCATAGAATCATTAAGGTTTGAAAAGACCTCGATAAGTCCAACCATCAACCATGCCACCTAACTCACTAAACCATGTC
>NW_010103813.1:8594-9674 GCF_000699245.1 Pterocles gutturalis | reverse complement strand
ATGGAGTCCTGGCCGACTTTCTTCAGCGACTATGGCAAGAAAAAAGTATAATAAAACATTTAATCTTCATATCCAGAAAAGCACACCTAGCAAGAATCGGAAAAGCA
Source organism: Pterocles gutturalis (assembly GCF_000699245.1). Lineage (NCBI taxonomy): Eukaryota > Metazoa > Chordata > Aves > Pterocliformes > Pteroclidae > Pterocles > Pterocles gutturalis. Next base: position 9,567 of record NW_010103813.1, on the reverse strand, counting down.
GGTTAGTTAATGAAGATATGTGGTACCACCAAAACATTTCCTGCATGTTTAGCAAGGTCATTGGCAAAAGTATTAGTAGTGACACAAGGTTAAACTTGAAAAAAATATGGGCTTTGTTTAAGCTTGAAATGTAGTAAGTTCAGCCTCTTTCCCGTCTCAAAACCTCAACATTTACCAATAACAAAATATTCCATATTTAAATAACTTACTGCAAAAGGGTCAGCCTGTTCCCATGAAATGGGTGCTCCCCAGGATGCTGGCCTCATCTTCTCTGGCAGTGATTCTGGTACAGCAACAAGAATAAAACAGATGTCTAACAAGGCTATTGCTGTCGCTAGGACCACAACCAGGCTGTCTCCGTAGACTCGACCAAGGTAGGCACCAATAGCCGGGCTGGTAACTAAACTTGCCGCAAAAGTTGCTGACACCTGGAACAAATAACAGCTGGTAAGATTTTCAATTAGATAAGTCAACAGCATTATTACCCACTTTTCCTCATTTTCAGAAGCCTAACCATTTTAATCAGGTAGTGATTAACCTTTTTCCTGTGACTATGTGGTAGCAGGTGTGTATTTCAGACAGGCAAAATTTTTCAAAACATCTTTTTTTAACAACTAGACAGCAATGTGAGGCTCAAAGCACTCTTTGTACTCATGTACCGACATAATTAGGTTTAATTAACTATACACTGCCGATATCTCTGGGAAATGATGAGCTGAATTTAATCTTCATATTAGTGAAATATGCAATGCCTGTTAAGAAAAAAATCACATGTATGAAGGGCATATTGAATTTAATAAGCTAGTTAATCCTACTCAGTACAATGGATCTTCAGAAAGCAGTTTTCAGTTAACCAGCTGGCCTTGTTGTGATGGATGTTAACTTTAAAACTGAAGGAACTTTCTCAACAGATCTCAACCCTTGACATGTAACAGGCAGAAAGAAACTATTTAGTTCTATATCCATAGCTTTT
>NW_010103813.1:298-8563 GCF_000699245.1 Pterocles gutturalis | reverse complement strand
CTGAATATGATAATGGCTTCTGTAACTCGAATGCAACAAATAGTTCTGCTAATCCGTAACACAAGGCTGTGAAGGCGCCTGAGACCTGGCAGGTTATCAGCAGATAATGTACTAGGGTGAAAAACAACAGAGGAATAACTGAATTCCTTCAGATTACTTCATTAACACTTGTAATAACTGTTAAGACACAGATCTGAAATACAGCTTTTAATGCGGTCATCTTTAGTTTAAGTTAGGAGCGGAATAGTCAAGAGATACAGGACTGGATGACAAGAACAATTAAACTGAAAAACCTTACTCCAAGGTAAAATCAACTTGCCAGAGAAGTAACAAAAATACAATTTAGAAAAGCTTTGCCTACTGAAGTGTTTAGTATTGAATACCACAGGAACAGAGCCAAAAAAATACATACCAAACCATAGGCCATGCTTCTCTCATGTTCTTGGGTTATGTCTGCTACATATGCAAAAACCACAGAAAACGTCACTGCAAAAACTCCAGAGACAGAGATAACAGCGAAGTACCACCTAGGAACATGATAAAAAAAATAGAACAGCTAAACAGAAACAAAATTTTCTATTTACAATCCAAGTAGAGTTCAACAGTAAATCATCTTGTCCAAGTTTTCGCAACAAATATTAAGATAAACTTGGATAAAGCCAATGTGAATGTGTCTAGATAGAGTCATGTAATTCCTCTTTAGCGCACCGAGTACAAAGATAAACAGCAGAATTTTGTAACATCTCCAAAAAGCTGCTGTGACTAAGTACCCTAGGAAATGAGGTGTTAGACTAACTTTGGGCGCCAATGACATAAGGCAAATGAGGAACTTCAATATTTTGAGAATCTGTTCATTGAGAGGTCTCAACATTCGCCTTATCTTTATGTTATAGACACTATCAGTCATCATTTGAAACATTAATCTACACTTGAAAACTAGCTACTTCCTAGAAAAGGGATGAAGAATCCATGAACAATGTGTGATGGGAGAGAAAACTGAAAAGTCTCACGGAGGTGCTTGAGCAGCTGGTTTTGCCCTGCCTCAGCGCATTCGGTGTTATTTCAGCTCCACCCTCAGGTACAGCACACAGGTGGGCCAACAACACTGAGAGTTCTGACTCAAGCACTGCCCAAGGAACGTATGTGCCAGTTGTGAGCTTACTAACTTGCACACGGCATGAAAGCTGGCAGATTTTAAAACTTGAGAAAAAAAAGTATAAAACTACAGCAACGTTCTACCTTACAAATGGTTACTTCATGCACTAGCTCGCATTAGGTGAGGTTTTCATTTCTGCATAGCTGGTTAGTATTTGAGTACTGTGGCCACAATGAAGACCTGCAGTTTACTGGGCAGCATTCTAGTATCTTTTGCAAATCTGCTGAAGTAGGAAGTGGGGCCTGCAGCACAGAGCTCAAAACCAGCAGCTCTTAACATTCTTACCAAGGCATTTGGCCTCATGGCAGCTACTTCAGTTTGACTGTTCTCCCAACTGTGCACCGCAGTAATACAAAAGCCTCAACCTTCCATGGAGCAGAAACTGTATTTTACCAACAATGCTACAAACAAAAGCACTATACAGCAACCTTGACAAGAAATGCCAAATGCAGTGTGAAAGAATTTACTAACCACGGGCTGATCTTCATTAGTGGTATTGGAGCACAAGTAAAAAATACTGTTAGCAGCAAGAAGGACTTTCGTCCCCACACATCAGACAGGGCACCTATGAGTGGGGCACTGAGGAATGATAATAAGCCCTAAAAAAAAAAAAAAAAAAAAAAAAGAACATTTTAAATTAGAACTATGTCGTTAGAATCGTGATAGCCGACCCTTCCACACTCTGATAGCAGGCTGGGCTCTATTTTTATTGAAGTTGATGACCACACAGTGCAATACATCAAAAGAAATATGGTCAAGCATTACTGATCTTCTGTCTCATGTCTGGTTACACAAAATTTGAGATTTGTTACCTCAGAGCTGCACAAAACTCAAAATGTAGATGATCCAGTCATACCAGCAGTTTTATGAACTGTGTTTTACAGCTTTATATATTTAGAATTCACATAAGTAATTGAAAACACCCTACTGGAGCAACAAGCTGCAAGTAAAAAATTCTCAAATTTTAACGCTATGTGTGTCATTTGGGATTAGTCAACTACCTTTTTATTTGTTGAACCCAAACAGCAGGTACAGACTAAACAATATCATACTAAAAGTAAAATGATGCGTATTGGCTTTTTTAGCAATAATTTATTCCCATGTTTTATTTATACCGTGAAAGTTATACTGAAAAACCTCCTGAATGTTTCTCCCAGTTGGCAGTCATTTCTATATTCCTCCTACTATTCACTTTAAATTGTACTCGTGATTAACTGTCGTCAACTTACCTTTACTCCTTGAATTAGACCATTCATTAGAAATGTATGTTTTGGGAAGGTTTCATGCAGAACCTGGAGAAGAAACACAAACTGTCATTTACACAATACTAACTATAAATATTGCTCACGACTCATCCAACTTCTACAGTGGCACACCCACAGTAGTTTTATATTTTCACAGAATACAGAGAAATAAAAAAAAGATACCACAAATAATCTATTTAATCTTAAATTGACATGGTGAGGTTTTAGCTTTACTTGGTAGAGGCCTCAGTTCTCTCAACACTTTGGGAAGGATTTAAGTCATCTAACTTTGGTGTCTGAAATCTAAATAGACCACAGAGAACCTAGAAAATTATCTCAGACCAGATTCTCCACATGTTACTGTGCCATCTGTAGGGCGCTGGGGAGAAAGAGATCATTCTGACGTGCCTCTCAACTGGGTGACCAGAGCCTTGATACACAGGTTACAACAGGCACCTCTCTGAGCGTGACCTATGTTATGTGAGATGGATCCCATTCAGCGACCGGTGTGCAGTTCATATCCAAGAGACTGTTCATGGTTAACATGAGCTAACAGAGCCGCACTGCGACTGCATTTTAGGTGGAGCTTGCTTGGAGGTCTTTAAGCCTTTGCTCCTTTTAATTTGTAAGCATGTGTCACTCTCAAAGATTAAATCCAAATGAAAAGCAACCAACTACATTAGAAATAATTTGGTACAAACCTGTTGTTATGACTGTCTCACTAATCACAGGGAAGCTCTGACTGGTGTTAAGAGGGTCTGCGCTCTGAAGCTTCCATTCAAAGCACAGCCAGGTCAGCAAAGATCTCCCTACCTACAAACACATGCTTACATAATTTTACCAAATTTCAAGTGTATTTTTGTCCTTACTTTTGCAATGCACCAACTTTTTGTACCATCTTGAAAGGAAGGATAATTTCATTACTGTCTTGCTGGTTTCAAGTCAGCAAATATTTACACGTAAGCTTGAGTGTTAGCAGACTTGCACATAAACAGCTATGTTGCATCATTACACTGCTTTAATGAAATAGTTTTAAATTCCCAATTCCATGCAAAAACACAAAACTTCTCACTTGCACAACAGAGCAGCTCAACGATACATCGTTTTCATTTAATTCAGATGTTCAGTGCCTTTTCAGTAATCACCTCACCTCCCATATGTAAAGCAAGAAAAAGCTTAAGCATAGCACTTACCACCAGAGTGGGTGCTGTTAGGAGTCCCCAAGCAAAAAACTCCAAGAAGATCACTATAACAGCGTGGTAAACACTAGGTGAACCTATTCCTTGAGGCTAAAACAAGAAAAAAAAAAAAAAAGCGGTGATTAAGAAATCTAAGAATCTATCACAGCCATGAGAAATTTATCCGAACACTATCAACAGAAGGATTAAGAAATTAAACAGGACTCAAGACATCGGAATACAGTTCCTTAAGCTAACTGGTACGGAGTGAAATTTATTTTTTAAGCTAATGTGCTAAAGTGTCTTAATCCTCTGCAGAATGCACAGTGTGCTCCTATCTCAAATTAAAAATTAAACCACTTATGCTGCCAGTCTGGGGAAAAAGGATGCTACTGAAAGGGGAAACAGACCCTTCTTTGGAGAATTAGTTCCTTTTCCTTGAGAAAAACGCTTAGGCCCACACAATGCCGTGTGGAAATCAAGTTTTCATAATTTAAAAACATAGTAGTGTGTTCATGCTCGGCTATCCCAAAGTCTGATTACCTGGTTGATCAAGCAGCTTTATAGTACTTCTGTTACTAAAAGGCACCACGGCTAAGTACAAAACTTGGATAGCTCTAAATCAAGAAAGAAAAACTGAAATAATGAATGCCAGAAGTGAATCTCAGGAACAGCACTGATTGCTTCCCAAACACCGAGAGCAGGCCCATTAGCTACAATGCACTTCAAATGTAGGAAGAAATCTGGATAAAAGATTTGAAATAAGGAACTCCAAATTCTATAGTGATTTGGTATAACCGTAACAGCAGAACTAGCTTTTGAGGAGAACAAGAAGAGCACAGGTGGGACAACCTGCTTGTCCATATACTCTGCAAATGCTACCCTGTCAAACAACATGCCACAGTTCATCATTTGCAAATTGAGGAAATGATGCACTAAGTATTTTCATATGAAAGTAGTATGAATAACACGTCAGAAATTTCAGGCGTATTCTTTAAGCTTATAACTTCTATTTTCCTGGCTTTGTGTGAAGGTGAGTTACTAAGAGAGTGGCACCGACTTGATTAGACCCAGCATTTATACTGAGCAAACACACACAGGCTGACGTCCTCAGCTGCCTCTCAAGAAGGCTCAGGGGGATCTTATCAACACATATAAATATCTGAAGGGAAGGAATAAAGACAACACAGCCAGACTCTTCTCAGAAATGCTCAGTGACAGGACCGGACGTGCACACTGAAATACAGGAAATTCTACTTAAACCTTGAACAAAACAAACCCCTGGAAACAGGCTGCCCAGGGGGGTTGTGGAATCTCCATCCCCCAAAGCTGACTGGACACAGCCCTGAGCAAACTGCTCCAGCTGCCTGCTTGGGGAAAAAAAGGTGGGTAGTCAGAGATGTTCACAAGTGCCTTCCAACCTCAAATACTACACAATTTTAAGTTTCAGTTTCTTTTATTAAAAGATTTATGCAAGTCATACCTAGCTTTTGTTTCCAGATTCCAATTTTTCCAACAGAGGAAAAAAAAAAACAAAACACCTTTGGAACAACTATTGGAAACAAATACAGAAACCCACACTGGCCATTCAGCCCTACTGCTAGAAAAGATCATAATTTTAAAAAGTAACCACAACAATATGTAAAAGGTGAGCTACAAAAGTATCTCAGCATTGTGCTATTTTTCTCTCCCAAGTCCTCTTCAGTAAATAGACATTATACCATACAGGTATTTCTGCTATTTTTCTCATCATATTAAGGAGGTAAATTAACAGTCTTTATAGGTAAAGAAAGTGGCTATTAATTAGCTTCACTTCCCACAATTCCTTTCCCTTTCCACCCACAACCTTTATTTTAGTTTTCGGTTAAAAATATATCCATCTCTGCACAAACCGCAAGTAACAAACTTATCTGTTTGACTCAGTCTGACACAGAAAATTAAGTTCATTCTCACAGACCCCAGATTCCTGTGAAGTTACAGGCTCGAGACCTGCCAAGGTATTACAGACGGTGAGGCAGGAGTAATGAACCATCCCTGTCGAAGCATCAGGGGTCAAAAGCTCTTCCATTCTGTTCACATCCAGCAAACACAAGCTCAACAGCCACCTGTCTCTATGCTGCCCCTGTCCAGCTCTGGGCAGCTACTCAGAGATCACACGCACAAACCGAAACAGCAGAATGAAACCAGTGGCTGTCCCACACAGATAAACTGGCGGCAATTTTAGAGGCATACAGGTGGGTGACTGCTGCCCTCTGCCATGTCATCCAGCTGTAAGCAACCTGATCAGATGTTTCCATTACATTGGCACAAACACAAGTGACATTTAGATCATTAGGGTTAAACTTCCTTGCATTCGTATTGCTAATGCTCATCTTATCACAGGTATTGTTATTTGTTCTTATCTATAAAAAAAGAATTTAATCACATTTAGATCATCACCTCCACAGCTATTTTTAAAGATGGTGGCAGCTGTAAAGTAGCAAAAATACTCCTGAGGTGGAAGAAAGAGGGAAGGAAATTAGTAAAGATATATTATGTACATTCAGTCCACAAGACTTAAGTACTAGTCTGACAGACCCTCCTACACCCAACGTGCACCGCACAGGTGTTGCGTATCCAGCCCATCTTACTCTACAAACCTGCCCTGCTGTGCTTTACAAACTGGCTAACATAGGTTATTGCATTACATTACACTAAGTGAAATCAAACCAGAAGGCCTTACACCTGGAGATAAAAGATAAGGAGTCTTTGTGTGAACAACCTGGCATAGGGATGTCCTAATCAGAGTAACAGCAACCTTTCTCTGCAACCATGTAGCCAGAGCAGAGCGTATTTGTTTAGCAAAATCAGTGGCACAAAAGAGTGCTCTAAGAACATCCCTTTCTCTAGTTAGAGAGAAAATGTCTTTAACCAAATACTTTGTACTGTCAGTCATGCCAGTGACAAAAGTGTATATGCCAGGCAACCCTAAGAAGGTGCATCTGACAACAACAGAAGAACTAACAAGCAACAAAAGCATCACAGAGGCTGCTCCTCTGCTGGAAAGGAAGAGACAACAAATAAAGTACTAAGCTCTAATTCTCTCCAGCATTGCCCAGGCGTGTACCTCCCAATTCATGAAATGAGTGCTTCAGAAATGCATAATGTTACATAAGATGAATTCCAAGTGGTCATAAAGGAAGGCAATATTAAGAGTGTTGAAACCACTTCAGTGGTGTTACTGCCTCTCCTTTGGTGAATCTGACAACACACACCACTACACATTGTTTTCTGTGATACAGCTACTAAGCTGCAAAGAGAACAACACAAAAATACTACCATGCACCAGCCCAACCTCCTGCACCACCCATCGCCAGGCCAAAGCGACTCCATGTAACCTGCAGCAGGAGGAGAGACTTTGCAGCAGCAAAGGGTGGTTCTTCCCTTTTGCTTGTGTTTTTCTTTCTGCATCAGAATCAGCGATTAGAAGTGACAATAAATTAAACTGACTGAAGTTCCCCATCAGTAAACTCTTTTTGCCTGTAACACCGCCTCATTAAGCACCTGTATATTCTTGCAGGCAAAAGAGTCACATGGTTTTCTTTGATGTCAAATAGTTTAAAAATAAACCAATCAGGCTGGAAACTGTACACTCCGATGCTTGATTAATTACTGGTTTGTCAGTTGGAGACATTCAAGACGTGGGCCATTTTCATTTACCTGTTTCCCATAATGACACTTAGCATGTTGGGTAAGCAAAGAAACTCAGGAGACTGAGCACAGGCAGCTAATTAAACTTTTCAACAAACATTAAAAAAAAATCCAAGCATAAAGTTTTTGCTGTCATTATAAAGAATACTCTGCTATACCACACTTTTAAACTTTAAAAATTTATTTAAAACAAATAAATTCTCAAAACATTTATGCGAAAGCAGAAAATATCACAAGCTGCATTTCTGTTATCTAACAACAATCTACATACCTTCATCTAATTTTTATAGCCCAATATTCCACTGTTTTAAAAAAAACTGAAAATCGTACCAAACTCATGCAAGTTTGCACTCTGCTTTTGAAACTGGTGGGAGACACTGAACACAGTTATTACAGTATCTTTTCTCCTCTCTTCGCACAACAAAGTTAAAGTTGAGAGATAAAGGACACTTTGAAGTATATTGTATTTTCATCAATGGTTACTCCAGGGAGTAACCCTTCTCCATTATTGTTCCAAAAAGACAAACCAAAGGGCCACCAGTGATTTAGTCTGACAAGATGTCTCTTTATTTGAAATAATGATACTGTATTTAGAAGACTGCACATCAAAGCTTTACAATATTACACAGTGGAAAACATCCAGGAGCAATGATACATTGGAAGTAATGCTGCTCATCAGTTAGAAAAAAACAACCTCCAACAGTCAAAAGACTTAACAGCTTCCTTTCTTTTTAAAATCTACGTATTTAAGAGGAAGCAAGCTAGTGGGAGGGAACTGCAGAACACTTCTTCCAGGCACCATTAATGGGACTTTTCTGATGCAAGAGTTTGTCCCACTCACTGGCCTATTCTTCCTCAAGACTACGGAAACAGGACACAAGACTGCTGTGGCGGTGATCGTCTCACGGAGCGAGCACAGCACATCCCAGACAGGCTTTGCACCACCAGCAGCTCTGCACCTGACCTCACTCCGCGCTTCCTGCTTTCCCTTACAATG
>NW_010103813.1:0-267 GCF_000699245.1 Pterocles gutturalis | reverse complement strand
CCCGCCGCCCCGCCCGGGCCCTTTGGGCAGCCACCTGCCGCTCCCAAGCACACAGCTGGCTCCCCAGCAGCTCCTCCTTCTGCGAGGATTCATTTCAATTATGTTCAATGTAAAGACACGTACCGCATCATCTCGGACACAATGTAACCGATCGGCAGGTCTGTGCCTAACTCCTGAGACGACACTGCTCTGCGCACTTGCTCCCGGCCCCACGCCGAACCCGTGTGACACCCTTACAGGTGTCTGCTGGGGAACTGCCTCAAGGGG
>NW_010103812.1:77623-83787 GCF_000699245.1 Pterocles gutturalis | reverse complement strand
CCGCGCAGCCCGCCGCTCCCCCTCTCTGGCCTCGGAAACCGCCGAGCCTCTGGCCCGTCTCCAGTACAGTCCGGGGAAAAAGGCGATTGAATAGTCCTGCAAAGGTCTAGCTCTCTAGCCGTCCTGAGAACGCTCCCTTAAGATGTGAGAAAAGGGAGTTTTCAGCTTCAAGGTGATCCCCTCTCTCGTACGTCCCTGCTTCAGTCCGTACCTGCCGCTGCCCCCTCTCATCAGACTGCGCGGTAACTGCCGGCAGAAGGTCATTCATTTCCCATTAAGTTTTATGGCTTAGGATGTGTGTCACGTCAGACCACTTTCACTTTGAATTACTGTATCTTTCCAAGGTGGATGACAAATAATCGCTTTTTATACATTAATTCGTGCAGTATCGATGGAGTATTGTCATTACACCCTTAACACTCAGCATGCTTGGGGAGATTCATGTGGTATATACACAGTGCTGCAGGGCTGCAAGAGCCGCTAATAATTTTTTCCTTTGTAGAGTTCCTCGGAATATTTTAACATACAAACTCGTTGGAATAGTGTATTATGAAAAGAATTTTTGGAGCTATATTGAGTTCTTACCTTTTTTTTTTTATTGGAGGGGGTAAAAGAGTTAAAAACTTAATGAAAAATCTTCTTAAAGACAGTTCAGGGTCAGGTACATTAGGGCCCTTTAACTTCTAGAATTCTGAAAAGTTTTAAAGCAAGCCAGAAGTTCCTTAAAAGTTTACCTAATGATTCTGGTATTATTGAGGTTTCTATATTTTTTGAACTGATCTTACTACAGGAATTTAAAAGTGAGATCTTATCTTCAAATGAGTTCATGTTTGTTATAATTTTGTTAATAACAGCATAAATGTACTGCAAATGTTTATGCACCCATTTATATTACCAAATTCACCATGTGAGATGAAGATTACTAATAGTTTAAACAAGCAGAACAACACAGTTCTTAAGTATAAATAGCTGGGTGTTCATGCTCTGAAAACGATGTGTACAGAAACCAGGTGTTTAGGGGCACCTTTAATTCTTGAAGAAGCATCAGTAGCAACTTCAGTTAACTGAGCTCACATTGAGTTTAAGGTTTTCTGTTGGTTTCGGTAGACTTAGGCCCCTAAAACCAGTCTCAGTTTTAGTTTCCAAACTTGACATGCCTATGCGTAAAATAAACACATTTATTTTCATAGGAAGAAATATTTTTTATAGATTGCTCTTATGGTTTTTAAAAATTTTTTAAAATTTTTTTATCTTGGTATAGTTTGTACATGCTTTTTATTGCATTCAGGAAACGTGGACTGTTGCAAGCTCTTTCTGTAAAGACTTCCTTGGCAATGGCTTTTAAAGTTACTGACATTTTCTATCTGCTGATGAAACTTGTTTCAAGGCTTGTTTTAATCTTACAGTGGGCATCGCCTCCAGAAGCCATTGAACGCTTTAAATCTCAAGAAATATGGTTTGCTCCACCCCAGTTCTATGAATTGTGTAGGCTGTGCAACTTCTCCTCACTTCATGAATTACACAAGTTCAGCTCTGATCGAGCTCTAGAGGGGTGTGAACATTGGATGCCTGTGATGTTAACTGCTTCAGATGGCTACATTCAGCTATTGCCAGGTCAGCAAACAGATGAAGGCTCTTTTAAATGTAAAAAAGCTTGGTAATTCGTACTTACTTAAGCCACATGACCTAAACCTGTCTATAACTGTACGGAAAATATTTTTTTAAGTCAAGTTACTGCACCTTTTTTCTACTGTTTGGCTCTCTTTGATGCAGTTGATAAATGGCTGCTGTCAAGCTACTGAATCAGTTATTTCTGTACTTAATCTCATTGTCTCATATGGTTGCCATTAATAGTTTATTTATGAAAAATTCTAGCATTTCTACTTTTTTTTTTTAACTGAATGATGTATTAGAGCTCATCCTATTTAGTCTTCTTCTGTGGGAATTCTCATTTACTTCAGTTATCTGTTTATCTTTGTAAGGGCAAGTGGATCAAGCACAGATGCAATATCAGTCTTCACAATAGTGACAGGGCAGTGATCTAAAAAGCTACGTTAATTCATTCTCCTCCTGCCCTTTCTCCTACTTAAGTCTCATTTTGTAATCATGTACACTTTTACCTTCTCCTTAAAAAAAACCCCACATCTACTATTTATTATTTTCTGCTTTTCATTATGCTTTCTCTTGTCTTTTTTGTCACAATTGACACCCAGGATTCCTTTATTTGTAGTATATTGGCACTCTTGCACAAGAGTAGCATGTATTTATATAACAAAACACTTTCCTTCAACAAAACAGAACAAAAGAGTTTCTATTATTAGTCCTGCTGTAGCCTGTCTTTATAAACTTGGAAAATTGTTTTGTTCTCCACCTATTATATAAACTCATATCCGACCAGGCTGTGATTACAGTGTGTTAGTATTATCAGGAACACTGGAACATTCAAACCAACACCTCAAACATACACTGCAGTGTCACTGACAGATACTTCTGAAATTTATGGCTGTATCTTTAAATTGAAAGATGTTTAGAGGCAATTGACTTTTGTATTGTGAAATACATTCCCGCTGAGTTTCATGCCCAGATAAATATTTACAAATTGCTAGTGTCACTCAATTAAAAGGCTGAAAACTATGGTATGCAATGTATAACTAGAACTTTTTTTCTGCCCCAGGAGATGAGTTATATCCAGAAGATCCAGATTATACGGGAGAAAAGAAAATAATCATGTCAACAGATAAGAAGGTTGAAGATCTCATGAAAGAGGGTAGTGTATTTCACAGGATAGTAATAAAAAACATCAACAATCTTTCTGTCCAGGTTAATATTAAAGCAAAATATAAACATATCAATCCATTGGTGATAAACTCTGATTGTTCAGATTGCAGTAGCAGATTATAATGTCTATTTGGCTTAAAGTTGAAATATTTTTAATTGCATACATGTCCACTGTGTTTTTAGTCCTGTTTAACCATTGCCAAACAGTCAGGAAAGTATTCCTTTATCCTGACAAAGCATTTTGTGTGTGTGTGGTTTGAAATTTACATGTACCTAATTCTCTGAGTCTCTGAAACAGCACAGCTGTGCCAGTTACAATCTCTAGAGGCTACTGCAAATTTAACATAAACATCCGTTTAATTATTGATTAAATTAAATGCAATTTGATGGTAATTATACTGAGCCATTACCACCTTATTCTACTTACATACTAATTGCAGAATATGCTGCAACACTGGTCTGTTGGGTCACACAGGTCCTTTTCTCACTGAAAATTTAAGTATATATTATGTTCAGAACAAGTAGATTTTGAGTTGAATAATTCTTTTCCTATGCTTCCCAAAGTTATCCATTAGACAGCTCTAACCTGTGTCTAAGAATAAATGAAATCTCCCATTCCATATCTACAGACATCTCCCAATCTATTATTTATTTAATTTTGGGGAAAACCATTATATATCTGTGTATATATAGATTTATTATCTAAAATTCACTTTAAAAAATATTATAATGTTTATATTCAAAGTACCTCTTTCTACTAATGGTAATTTATTAAAAACTTTACAAATTAGACAAAGCTCTGTCAGATTGAGTGCATTCTCAACATTCTTTTTATTCAATGTAATTTTTTTCTTCAAGTTGTTAGCAATTTAAAAAATTGAAAAATTAATTGTTTAGCTCCAAAAAGATACCAACAACAGCAGGGAATAATGTGCTACCTTGGAAACACCCACTTCCATGTTTCAACATCCCACATTTTGCTTCTCGACTACTTCACTAAATATATCTGAGATTTAAGAACTCAAGAGGAAGGCTTGCTGCTTTGTTTTTGTTTTGGATTTTTGTTTGGTTGGTTTTGTCTTTTTTGCGCAGTAAGCGGAATAAAGGGAGTAGTGATGTAAATTCTTCATCTGGAAGAATAATGAATGATGAGATTAGCCAGTAAAGTTATTCACAAAGCCTTGTTTCAGCTTTTTTTCTGTATTTCAATTAAAGTCTCGTGGAATGTTTTAATTAAATTGAATCAGTTTGTAGCATTCATTTGGATTGCAAAAAAAAAAAAGTGTCTTTCTTCTCTCTGAACATGCTCAAACTGTTCTTGGTTTTGCAGACCTCATTGAAATTTCAATACCCCTGCTAAACAGGGTTCATGTGAAGCAGTATATTACGTATACTAAATATTATGCAGTATAATATCTTCAGAATATTCTCGCTAGCTCTTCTGAACATGAAGACAACAGGAAAATTAAAACAGAGAGCAGAGGAAGCAAAGCAAGTACCCTGTATTACTGTATTACATGATTTTTAGCTTTTTGACATCAACACTGGCCACTGTAGTACTAGGAAGACAAGAAGGAAAGGCATGTTTATTATCATATTTCTGGTGTCTAGTAACAAATATCTTGGCTTCAAAATGATTCAGTTAATTATTCATAATGGGCAAAATAAGTCATCCGAGTAATTGCTAGGCTGTTTTACAAGTTACAATAAGATACACAAATCTGACAAGATACAGCATTGATAAGGATGTTGTATTGGTTGGGCAATCTTTCACCTGCATAGAACCAAGACTCCTCATTTTGAGCTGGTAGACAGTAACACAGAAAGTCTATTCTGTCAGCCCCGGGAAAGGGAACAGAGAAACACTTGCAAAACTATTTCTATTTGATTGTTGTGTAGCAACAATGGTAAACTACTCTATTTTGTTCCTGCAGACAGAGGCTTAAAAAAAAATACCCTGTGATAATAGGTAATAGAATCATAGAACAGTTTGGGTTGTAAGGGACCTTTTAAACCCAAAACCCCTGGCAGGGGCACGGACATCTTTCACTAGGTAAGGTTGCACAGCCTCATCCAACCTGACCTTGAACACTTCCAGTGACGGGACATCCACAGCTTCTCTGGGCAACCTGTTCCAATGTCCTTAAAAAGGGTTATCAAGAGCTTTTTTACTTTAAGAAAAATATCCTTAAAGACCTGCCAGCTCTCTTCTGCTCCTTATCACTGAGGGCAGTTTCCCAGGAGCTCCCATCCACTAGTTACTTAAAAAAACCCAAAAGCTCATTCTCCTAAAATTCAGGGTCTTCACTTTACTCATCTGGCCCATATTGCTCAAGATCATGAAATCAAATATATAAAACAATTTCTACAAAAAAAACTGCTTCAATTTTACAATATAGTCTTCCATAGAGGCTGGAGAGCTTCACTGATGATTTTTTTTATTGTTCTGTACCTTACAGCTCTTCCAACAGTTTACTTTTGCAGTAGAACGTAACTGTTAGAGGAAAATATTTTTAGGAAAGAAATGATTGAGCAACCTAGATACGGGTTAGATTCTTACAGTTTTTACACACCTGCGAGTTGTTGTATATTATGTCTTGAATTCTAATGTAAGTTTTTTTGTGTGTCAAAACCGGTTACTTCAATACTAAATCCATATCTTAAGTGAACAGTCTGCCTCTCCATCTTTGATTGTCTCCTACAAACTTTTTTCCATCAACAAAAGCAAAACGGTCCAGTAGGGGGAGCTTGAAGGCCAAAGGACAAAACCAACAAAGTAACTCAAATGTAGTATTTCACATAGATAGTTATGACCATCCTTAAATGCAAGTATAAATTGTTTAGAATATGCATAAAATATATATTAATATTAAAAGTTAAAAATATTGATGAGTAAAGGTGTAGCTTCAAAATATCAAGTGATTCTTAAGCATACACTGCCCACAGATGGGCATTATTTCCCAGCTGCATGTATCATCCCTGTGTCTTGGGCTGGCACCGTGTCTGTACAGCCTTGTGCAAAACTAAAACAGGCCTGAAACCCTGGGGGTTTTCAAAGCCTTAACGGAAAGGGCAGCATACAACAGAGTGAATTTAAAAAAAAAAAAAAGTAGCTGCTTTATCACAGAGCTTGAGATGCCAAAGTGAACGTTTTCTTTAAGGCCTAAATGCTATGGGACACGTACAACAACTGCCGTCTGTTGTGGATATGCATATATTTCAGTAGCATAGCTGAACTCCCCTAGAGAGCTGACTGATAGGTGCTCTTTCTATCCCTCTACCTAGTTTTACACACCTTTCAAGAACACGCTCCACTTCAGACTGCAGCCTCTGGGACACGCGTGCTGCAGCTGCCCTGGCTGTCACCGCCTCCCAGGGCGGGATGC